>NC_137053.1:43704658-43822158 GCF_032717465.1 Coenobita brevimanus | reverse complement strand
ATATATGCTTCTACACTCGCCCAAAACTCATCTTTCACTCTTGCCACTCGTTCCTCTGTCGATGCACAATCTCCTCACAGAATTCATCATAAAACAATCATACCCGATATATGCAATCAGGTCCCAACTGTATTGATGAGTGTAAAGAGAAACAAGGAGAAGTTTAATAAGAATAATTACCCCTCATATGTGGTTTCATAGAAGTACGCATTGCGTATCGATATTTTTCTTTACCTCAACCACTGCTTAATTGGGAAAAAATATGTCAGTAATATAATGATCTTAAATGGAGACATGCAGGACTGTCCGCAGACGAGTGGATGAAGTCAGTCATTGAGGTATAATCTGAACAAGGCTCTGGCGTGGCCAGTGACAGAAGCGTACATTGTGTCTGAGGACGAACAAGTGTAGAAAACTTAGATGATTACATATAATGAACGGGATATAATATGAACAGGCTCTCACTGCAGCCGATAGTTTAGCTCCCATCAGATTTTGAAGGCAAGGAACAGTGGATTAAAGAAATATTATGAAATAAGGGGAACAAAAATAAAAGGTTTCTGATTCCCAGGTAAGAGAAATAATAATGAAAGCTGAGTGTGAATGAAAATAGGATATTATTTTCCATTATCATATGTGCAGTCAATAAGAAGCCTGTTAACACGTTGTTGTATAAGAATGTTGCTGTACAGAATAGATGCAGGACGACCCGAATGACAGCAAGGAGGAAAAATACATGTAGAAAAAGTAAACATCATTAAAAAGAGGATACCTTAACTGATTAATACGCTTTCTCATTTGATATGATAGTGTTCTCTTTTCAGATAAGTGTGTGGCATTACACACATTGAACATACATTGCCATACTCACATATAGAATTACACCAAATTAGGAGAAATAACTGCATTTTACACTTAATAAACGCTTCAGGACGGGGATATTTCACATTATTCTAATTACCGCCAGACAACCTTTCCTTTCACCTTCACTGAAGTATGGGCATTATACTCTTCCTAAACGCTTCAAGACGAAGAAATTTCACTTTTTATATTCTCGCTATCGCCAGACAACCTTTTCTTTCACCATCACTGACGTAAGATCCTCCTATACTTTTTTACTATATTTTGTCCTGGCACCGGCCAGAGGGATTATCTTTACCTTAGGAAATACCCTTCGTAGACACGGGAATAGCAACTGTCTTCTTTAAAAACGAATGGCATTCTTGGAACCGTAAGACACGTTTAATCATCTTAGGGGCCATTACTCTTAGTGAAGATATGTATGAGTCACGCTGATTAATTTTCGCAACACTGCTTCCTCACACATTCACTTTGCGCATTACACCTTGACTTCCATTGTATGCTATTGATATATAGTATATTGATAATGAAAGCATATACATCATGCAGGAGAACAACAAAGTGCAATGTGCAGAAAAGTCGCCAAGGAAGGCATGTTACAAACTTTCCATGCCAGCGAGAGTACGTTTTATTATATATGCTATGCAGGTGACTGAAAAGACTTGGCAGTGAGGTGTGACCTTCTGCTGTACACATACTAGGGCAAAACAATGCAAAGTGAACACATGTGAAAAAAAAAAAAAACTCAAGATCGTATCAACAATAGCTGCCTGCTTTATAACCAACACCTCTCCAAAGTATAGCAGTAACATTACAAAGGTAAGGTATCCACCAAGTTAAAACCCTAACATAGTTTCCAAGACAAGAGTCAACAACACTCCAGTTAAACTGGCACAATCTGGTGGATGATAACAGAAAACCCAGCTCCTCACTCTGCCCTCTCCAAAATCACTCAGCCCGGCTGATCAATCAGCCGGCTTGTCTGATGCCACCATCGGTAGACGTCTCCCTGGTAGACGGTGCCTCGTCCGATCACAAGCGAGAATTTCTGCAACCAATCATCACGTTCCAGCATTGATAGTAGCATGAGAGTAAGAAAGGAAACTCCGAGTGCACAAGGGTCTGAATAGGACAGAGGAGTATTCGTTCATTACGTATGGTCACGACAGTCAGCAAGTACATATTGAATGCCTTTGGTATGTTTGATATCAAAATTGTATTCTTGCAGGAGTAAGCTCCACCTGGTTAGCCCCTGATTTTAATATTTGAACTTATTTAGGAATTTAAGTGGGTGGTGGTGAATAAAAATGGTAATGGGACTATGGACAGATTGCAAGAATACCCCAAAATGCTGCAAAGCTAAAATCAACACCAATAACTCCTTCTCAGCAACAGAATAGTTAAACTGGGTATTATTAAACTTTCACTGAAATAGAACATGGAATGAAGAATACTATGATTGTCCTCCTGAAGTAAGGTGCTCCTCCAACATTGCTGGAGTCCACTGCCAGGGAAAAGGATTTATCAAAATCAGGAGCTCTGAGTACCGGGTAAATGGATAAGATTACTTTCTTAAGCCTGAAGGAAGTTTCACACTCATTGGACTAAACAAATTTCTTACCCTGAGATTCATTAAAGGATCTGTTAAAGTTAAGGATAAACCTATAGCAGTGTCCGATCATGCCCAAGTACCTCTGGACATCTCGTTTGCCTGCAGGGGCAGGCAAATCTAAAATAGCTTTGACTTTAGTTGCAGGAGGTGCCCCTGTCCATGTGCAGCCATCCATCCCAAATACTGTTCCTGAGATTTTATAAAGTCGCACTTTGAGAGATTGACCACATGATTAGCTTCATTAAATATAGTAAATAACCAGATAATTAACTGGAGATGGTCAGCCCAAGCATGACTACACAAAATAACGTCAGCAATGTACACGACACAACCAGGAATATCTCTGATGCCCGAATTCATTAAGTGTTGGAAGGTGGCAGAAGCATTCTTTAATCCATAGGGCATTACCACACAGCGGCATGTTTATTTGCTACAAAACATATTTGTTTAGCTCTGTGAGTGTGAGGCATCTGCCTCTCATAAAGTCAAATTTGCTAATAGACTTTGCTCTACCAACCTGATCAATGCAGCCATCCACACGGGGTAATGGATATGTATCAGTCTTCGCTACTTAATTTATTTGTCTGTAATCTACATAGGACCTATATTTACCATTAAGATGGGGGACAAGCGTGACAGGGCTACTTCATGAAAAGATTTAGTTAAGTTCTAACATATAAACCAGTTCTACCTGCAAGATGCTACGCTGTTGGGGAAACACGATAACATGGCAGCTTAACTGGCAAAGCATCACCAACATCAACATCATGGGTACTGTACTTAAGTCTGGGAACATCTTGAAACACATTTGGGCTCTATGAAAGATTTGTGATTATCTGTAATTTGATCAGATAAGAGGTGAGACAACTTAGTAGGTAACACACTCCAGGCCGCAGAATTCACTCCAAAAATTCTAAAGCCACCAAGAGTGAATGGACAGAGTTCGTCATCACCCTTAGATGGAAGACTGACACATACAGTACTAGGAGCAGTTTACTGCAGAGTACCAGTCCCACTGTAGGCATCTCCTGCAGTAGAACGCTCCAAGTCTCTCATTCCTGCTGGAGACACCACTGCAACTGTAGGAGGATTAGGAAGAAATGAGTTAGGGACCTTGTATGTGTGTTAGCATGTTGATATGAGCTGATGGGACTTTTTACGATCAGGAGTAACAGTAAGGTAATCAGTCTCACCAACTCTCTTGGCTACCTTGTGTAGACCTCGATACTTAGCAACAAATGTCTGGCCAGGCAAGAGAAACAAAACTAGCGCTTCATTCCCTGGGTGGAACTCCCGAGCACCTGATCGTTTATCATACCAAATTTCCTTGTTACTCTAAGCCATCTTCAGATTACGAATAGCAGACTCCCAGGTGGAGTGGAGATGCTCTTTGAAGTCCATACAGAACTTGAGAAGATTACAGTAATTTGACACTTATCAACCAATTTCTCTTTCAGCAATTGTTAAGGTCCACGAACATGATGGCCAAACGCTAACTCATTGGATGAGAAGCCAAAGAATTCCGTTGGAGCCTCTCAAGTTACAAATAATACGAAGGGTACCCCTTAATCCCAGTCTCTTTCTGTCTCCTCACAATATTTCCTCGATATAGATTTCAGTGTCAGATGATAACATTCAAAGGCCCTTTGACTTTCAGGATGATATGCACTGGAGGTTATTATGCTCCACTCTCAACTCGCTAAGGGAATGTTAAAAAATATTTGAAGTTAAATTACTCCCCCGATCATTTTGGACTTCTCTTGGAAACCCCATCCTGGTAAAGAAGTTTAAGAGTTCTTGTATAACCACCTTAGAAGGTGAATTCCTGAGAGGGATTGCTTCAGGGTACTTAGATGCCATATCCAGAATTGTGAGAATGAAACGGTGTCCATGAGAAGTCTTTTATAGAGGGCCAACAATGTCAATCACTACCTTAGCAAAGGAACCTCAAACATTGGCAAGGGTATCTATCTGCACACATTCCTGACCAATATAAATGGAAGCGTATGCGATCTAGGGTCTTTTGCACTCCTAGATGCTCTGCTAAAGGTAAATTATGGGCAATTTCTAACATTATCTTATGGCAAGGTTTCGGCACAACTACTCGATGAACATCCCACACACCGTGATCAACAGGCAGGTGTGGGGGACGCCAGCGTCACCGCAATACCCCATTTTTTTATACAAAAGCATTCACCTAGTTCATCATTCTCAAGGTCTTCCTCACTCACAGCTATAGCAGCCAGATTTTTATAGTCAGCATCCTGTTGCATTGCTACTAAACCACTAGGACAATTTGGAGGTAAATCAGGTGGTGTAACCTTGTCCTCTACTCGGGCCATGCATGTGTCGAAAAGGTTAATAGCATTACTAATCTCATCACCACACACCACATCTTCATTTTCAGTCACAGTTCGATTAGAGAAAACAGGATCTTTATGCTCAGAAGGGTTTGCCACACTTGCCATTGATCAAATGACAGCACATACTGTAAAGGCTTCTGGAACTTCTCTCTCGAGCTCACAGTTCAGTGGCTCACATACGGGGACTACAGGCAAGATAGAATCCACTTTTATTCTATCTCCAGCCAAATCGTTTCCTAACTAGAGATCAACACCAAGCACAGGTAACTCTTCTACTAGGCCAACACTAGCTCTGCCCTAAAAGAGGCCACAGTCTAGTTCAGTCTTTGCCAGAGGTATGGAGAAAGGTCCACCAGCACCCCTAAACTCAATGTGGTGGTCAGCTTGACATTTATCTAAGTTAAGATTAAGCAGTAGGGACCGAGATGCACCAGTATTTTGCAGCACTTTCACCTAATGCATTCTACCAGCCATCTTAAAAGTGTCCCCAGAACTGAAAGGCTTATAGGTGTCCAAGGGCGTAACAACCACTTGAGACATAAGACTATTCACTGATTTGGACTCAGAGCGCTGGGCCGCACAGGCAACAACATCTCTATCCTGGCCTGATCCTTGGCTAAGTTCCTCAGCTATGTTCTCACCCACCATGTTGAGAGGTCGTGGGGGGGGGCAGGGTAGGTGGGGGAGGCATGACTGCATATGCAGACACCAGTCTTTTTGGCCATAGTACCCTCAGACAGCGTATGCAGACATCCGTCTTTTCGGGGCTAAACTGGCACACTCTGGTGGATGATAATAGAAAACCCATCTACTCACGCTGCCCCGTCCAAAATCACTCTGCAAATCAATCAACCTTCTTGTTTGAAGCCCCCCTGTTGGCAGCCACCTTGTTGTGGTGGGGGGGCTTGCGTGCCCCTGTGATCCCACAAGCCTGCCCGTGGATGTAACAACATCTGGCAGGGTCTCCCACACGGGTGGGGTTGTGGGTAAGGGGTCTGACTAAGCGCTGCCCGAAACGTAGGTTACCCGTAAGGGTCATCGGTGCTGCCCTCCAGAGGGATCGCCTTGGTGCTGTCCCGAGTTGGTTGGTTGGGTGTCTGGGCTGGGGGGTGTTGGGGAAGGGGGTCTCTGCATTGGTGGGAGCGAACTTTCGCATCACAGGGTGTCCTTTTGGGAACACCCTCTGGGGACGAGGTACCCCGCTCCCATCAGACCGCGCTCGGTCCCCTCACTCCCTGGTAGGCGGTTTCCCTTGGCTCCTGGTGCCAATCCATTTTCACCAATATATATATGGATATTTTAAACATTTCTTTATTCACTCGTGTGGTCGGTGACCAGCCACACGAGTCGGCATCAAGTGGTCATTCTCTGGCCGATGACCCTGTACCCTCCGGGTCGTCTGCCAAAACTGCTAGTTTAGATGTTCCCTGCATCAAGTTATTGCCTGGTGTCTTTGTGAAACACTGCTACACAAAGTATAGAGTCCTCAAAACGAATGATGGTACTTCCTTCCGGAACCTGAACTGTTTTAAGATTCACAGTGGTCTGGTTATAGCATGTGGATTTGCCCCCAAGGTCTCTTTGCAGGGTGATGGTTCTCTGTTGCTAGAAGCCAAGAATGAAGAGGAGAGTTCACGCATCCAGTCCCTAACTATGGTCCCTGATTATCCTGTATCTGCCTCGCGTCACTTGGTCCTAAATCAGTCCCGAGGGGTTGTGTATTCTCGTGACTTGATCTCGTATTCTGATTCTTCCCTCTTAGAGGGGCTGGCTCCTCAGGGTGTTGTAGGAGTACAGAGAATTATGAAGAAAGTTGATGGGGTTTTAACCCCCACGCCCACTCTTATCTTGACATTTGGCCGTCTTACCTTGCCGGAGGTTATCACTGCTGCATGGTGGAAGCTAAAGGTTAAACCTTATGTTCCCCGACCTAGAAGATGCTATTATTGTCAAAGATTTGGTCACATCCGCCGTTCTTGCAGGCGGGAAGCGTCTGGCCTTCCTGAGGTCTGTGGAAATTGTGGTGGAATTTCTCATGGTATAGATGATTGTTCTCAACCCTCTAAATGTTTGAACTGTGGAGGAGCACATGCAGCCTCCTCAAGGGATTGTAAAGTATACAAATATGAATACGAGATCATTTCTGTCCCAACGAAGGAGAATATTTCCTTTTCTGAGGCAAAGGCCAGGGTAAGGGAGCGGTTCATTCGCCCTGGGGTTACCTTTGCTGCTGCGTTGTCTCGCCATAAAGCTACCCGGCAGGTGCCCCTGCCATCACATAATGCCCCATCAAATTCTCGGGGTTCTACTTCCCGGCCTTCTCGCCCGGGGGGTTCCACTGAGGAAGTGCAGCCTGGAAGCAGCTGTGCTTCCTCCAGGGAGGTGTCTCCTGTCTCTGGGGGTGTCCCCTCTGCGGTGGTTCTTCCAGCGTCTGGGAGTGCCTCCCCCATCCCAGTTCCTCCGGTTCCTCCTGTGACAAACACCCATGTCGATGCTACACTTTGCTTTGACACATCAAAAACTCCCGATGTCCTTCCTGTGCATCCCTGTCCTGACATATCCAAAAAAACCAGCGTCTCTCATACTTCTGTATCAGCTGCTACTTCCGTACTGACTGCTGCTCCAGTACCATCTGCCCGCTCTGCTACTGTTGCTCACTCTTCTTTACAGTTTGGCACTATAGTTTCTAATGCTTTAAGTTCTGGTGCAGAGATGGAGGTTGCATCTGCCAACTTCAAATGAGTGAGGAGTGAAGAGTTTTTGGGTGACTCCTCTCCTTCTAAGGTTCAAACTTCTGTACCATATGAGGATTCTGAGGGGGCTCTTCGCTCGACAACCCAGCCAGTGGTGGCGTCTAAGTCTGTGGGTGTTCATGATGGCCCTTCTAGGATTCCCGTCCCTGCCTCTTCCTCAGGTGTGGTGGGGCCTGGGTCTTTAGATACTCATAGAGCTCAGTCGATTGCTCCCTCTGATCCATCACCCAGTGGACAACCTTTGGATGATTTGGTTGGGGGGGGGGGTTGGTTGGCCCTGAGGTGCCAGCTGAACCCTCACATGGGTGTGTGGATGGGGCACGTGGGTCTTCCAAGAAGGTCTCTGTGCTTCGGACTCATTCTGGTGATGGGCGGGACATGTCTCGGGGTAAGGGTACTTCCACCCATAGAAACTCTAAATCTTCATTGCCTTCTCGGTTGGTGAGGCAGAGCTCCACGCCTAGGAAGAAGGGCTTTCACTCCCTTCCCAACGAGGTTGCTACATAGCTTTCTAAGTTCATAATATTTAATACTAATCACTATGGCTCAATCGGTACCAATCTGTCTTCAGTGGAACTGTAGAGGTGCCATGGCAAATTGGGAGGAATTGCAGTTATTACTCTCTGCTCTGAACCCACTATGTGTGTGTCTTCAGGAGACAATGGTGGGGGACAGACAGTTCCCTTCCATTAGGGGTTATAAAGCTTTCCATGCATCTCCTCCTGGTGGTCACAGGGGTATGTGCAATTTTGTGCCGTTCTGATGTCCCCTTTATTTCCTTTGAGATTCAGTCGCCCCTTCAAGTTCTAGCCTTACAGATGCACGTTGGGAGGTGCTATACCATCTGTTGTCTATACCTTCCACCTTCCGTTCCTGTTATACGTGCTGATCTAGAAACCCTTATCAGCCAACTTCCACCTCCTTTCCTACTCCTTGGTGACCTTAATGGCCGCCATCCTTTGTGGGGTGACTCACTTTCAAATACCCGGGGTGATCTTCTTGCCTCTTTGGTTGGGGATTTAAATTTGGTTGTCCTAAATGATGGAAGGCCGACCCATTTTCATGTTCAGACTGGCACCTATTCTGTCATTGACCTTACCATCTCCTCCTCTAACTGTGCCCTTGATTTTTCTTGGGAGGTTTTGGATGATCTACATGGTAGTGACCATTATCCTGTAGTGGTCCAGCCTACTTGCTCTGTTCCTGTAGCCTGTCTGCCACGCTGGCGTCTGGACAGGGCTGATTGGTCTCTCTTTGAGGAACTATGTGTATTTGCCAACAGGGTTACTGATTTTTCAACTATCGATGATGCCGAAAGTTATTTTACTAAGACCATTTTCTCAGCAGGGGTTCATTCTATCCCACGGACTTCTGGTGTTTTTTCCTGGAGACCTGTGCCATGGTGGAATGATGACTGCTCCATAGCAAAGGGAACTTACAAAGCAGCTGCTCGTCGGTATTTTGCCAATCATAATGTTGTTTTTCTAAAAATACAGTTTCGCAAAGCACGTGCTCGCTATAGATGGGTCATGAAGAATGCTCGCCGTCACTCGTGGAGATCGTATGTTTCTACAATTACATCTTCAACTTCAATGTCTGTGGTGTGGAAAAAGGTGCGCAAGATTTCTGGTAGGTTCTCACCCCCCTCCCCTCCGGTGTTGCGCCTTCACGGAGAACTTGTGTCTGCACCAGATGCAGTAGCCTCTGCTTTTGCAGATCAGTTTTACGCTGTCTCCAAAAAGGATCCTTCTCAGCCATTTGCCACCTTTCGTAGGAATCAGGAGAGGCTGGGTCTTGACTTTCGCTCTCGTGGCGGAGAGCTGTATAATTTAGATTTCAGCCTCTGTGAGCTACGTGCTGCCCTTTCAGAGTGTCATGACACTGCTCCTGGGCCTGACGATATTCCATACGCTATGCTGCGTCATCTTCCGACTGATTCACTTCAGTTTTTATTGGACCTTTTTAACTGGGTTTGGAGTGAGGGCTCTATTCTGAGGAGTTGGAAGTTGGGTATTGTCCTCCCCTTTCCCAAGCCTGGTAAAGACCATTCCCAAGTCTCCAACTATCGCCCTATCACTTTAACATCATGTGTGTGAAAGCTGTTCGAAAAGATGGTCAATGTCAGGCTTATATGGTTTCTGGAGAAGGGTTGCTTTCTCTCTCCATCGCAGAGTGGTTTCCGTAAATTACGGTGCACTTCAGACAACCTTATCAGGCTTGAGGCGTCAATCTGTGAAGCTTTTGCCTCCAAGCAACATCTTATGGCTGTGTTTTTTGACCTTGAGAAGGCTTATGACACTGCCTGGCGCCATGGCATCCTCCAACAACTTCATGCCTTTGGTTTACGTGGTCGCCTGCCTGTGTTGCTTGGAGACTTCTTGACTGATTGTGTATTTCGGGTCTGTGTGGGTTCTACCCTCTCTGCGCCACTGTGCCAGGAGGAAGGTGTCCCGCAGGGGAGTGTCTTAAGTGTTTCCCTGTTTGCAGTGGCCATTAATGGTAACATTGGCACTGTGTCTGCTGGGGTATCCTCATCCCTTTATGTGAATGACTTAGCTATATGGTTTTCTGGCTCCCGCATGTCTGCTATTGAGTGGCGGATGCAACTTGCCTTGGACAAGATTTCTGCCTGGGCCACTTCCAAGGGTTTTCGGTTTTCCCCTTCAAAGACTGTGGCTATGCACTTCTGTAGGATGAGAGGGGTACACCCGGACCCTGATCTCCAGCATTGTGGCAGGAGACTCTGTTGTGTGACAGAGACGAAATTCTTGGGCCTGACTTTTGATTGTCGTTTGACATGGGTCTCACACTTGGCAAATCTTAAAACATCATGTATGAAGGTTCTCAATCTATTGAGGGTTCTGTCCCATACCTCTTGGGGTGCTGATCGAAGGACACTCTTGCATTTGTTTCAGGTATTTGTAACCTCTAAGCTGTCATATGGCTGTGAGGTATATTCCTCTGCCATAGAATCAAGACTAAACACTCTAGATGCTGTCTATCATACTGGTCTTCACCTTGCAACTGGAGCTTTTCGGTCCTCTCCAATTCCCAGCTTATTGGTGGAAGCTGGTGTGCCTCCCTTAGATCTACTGCGTCAGTCTGTTGCAGTACGGTGCTGGCTCTGGATTCGTCGCCTTCCAGACTCACTTGTCTGTGAGGATGTGATGAAACAGTCTTGTCTTTTGTGTTATAGTAGACACCCTCGCATGCCTCGTCCATTTGGCTATAGGGTTCAGAATATAATGGAGGGGTTTGGTTTGTCAGCAGTACTTGTCAGTCCTGTTCAGATCCCTAGGGTTGCACCTCGGATATTGCCCAAGGTAACTTTCTGCAGACCTATTGCAGGTTCAAAGGATTTTGTCGCTCCTCAGTGTCTTTTAAGGTTATTTTTAGAACATTCTTCTAGTCATGGTGGTTCTGTGCCTGTGTATACCGATGGCTCTAAATCCACATCAGGTGTTGGTTTTGGAGTGGTATTTCCCAATTTTAGCCGTGGAGGTAGTCTTCCTTTGGTTGCCTCAGTTTTTACTGCTGAGTTGTCAGCCATCATTTTAGCCTTGAAGTTGGTGTTTGTTCATCCTGACAATTATTTTACTATTTTTAGCGACTCTCAAGGGGCGCTTTTGGCCCTGGACTCTTTTAACTCTTCCCATCCCTTAGTTTTAGCTATTTTGAAGTGGCTGTTCCTCATTCGTGGTCGGGGGAAGAGAGTGGATTTTTGCTGGGTTCCCGCACATGTTGGTGTGGTGGGCAATGAGACTGCGGATGCATTGGCCAAGGCTGCAGCTACTCAACAGCCCCCAACAGAATATCCGCTTCCTGCATCTGATCTAACACCTTACTTGCGAGACAGAATGCATGTGTGTTGGCAGAGATGCTTTTTTTTTTTTTTTTTTTTTTTATGCGAGGAAGAAGGAACCAAAGGCCATGAGCCCGCAGTAACAGTTCCCTCCAAGAGAAAAACAAAATACAATATAGAGCCAAATTCAAGATCCAATCATTTTGAGATGCCTGGACACACTGCGTTTGAAAGACTGGAGATCATAGGCAGCAGGAAATACAGACAGAGGGAGACAGTTCCAGAGCTGACCTGTTGCTTAAATGAAAGACTGGGAGTAACGGTTAACTCTTGCATTAGAGAGTTGGACAGAAAAAGGATGAGAGTTTGCTGCCAGACGGGTGCTACGCGCCCGTCGTAGAGGTGGAGGAATGCAAGCAGACAGTTCAGAGGAGCAGTGATCATTAAAGTAGCGATAGAAAAGAGATAAAGATGCAACAGTGCAGCGAAGAGACAGAGGTTGAAGGGAGTCAGTAAGAGGAGGAGAGTTAATGAGACGAAAAGCCTTTGACTCCACCCTATTGAGAAGAGCTGTATGTGGGGAGCCTCCCCACACATGAGAGTTGTACTCCACACAGGGGCGGATAAAACCCCTGTATAGAGTCAACAATTGTGCAGGGGTAAAGAAAGAGCGGAGTCGGCTTAGCACACCCAATCTCTTGGAAGCAGATTTTACAAGAGATGTAATATGATCTTTCCAAGATAAGTCCCGAGTAAATGAAACCCCAAGCATGTTCAAGGATGATGCAGGATTAAGCTGAATATTATTAAACATTAGTGGGTATACCTGTGGAAGATTTTGTCGGGTTGATAGGTGTAAGAACTGAGTCTTAGATGCATTAAAGACAACCATATTATTTTTACCCCAGTCAGAGATACGAGCCAAATCAGACATTAGGTGTGCCATAGCCTCATCCCTTGTTTGTTGAAGTAACTGTTGAGATGGGCGTTGCGGGAACCGAATGGAAAGGTGAAGGGTGGAGTCATCAGCGTATGAGTGGATAGGGTTAGATGTACAGCTTAGAAGATCATTGATGAATAAAAGGAAGAGAGTTGGTGATAGGACAGAGCCCTGAGGAACACCACTGTTGATAGATCTAGGAGAAGAATGATGGCCGTCTACAACAGCGGCTATAGAACGACCAGAAAGGAAGCTAGCGATGAAGGCACAGATAGAAGGATAGAAACCGTAGGAGGGCAGTTTGGAAATTAAAGATTTATGCCAGACTCGATCGAAAGCCTTAGAGATGTCAAGTGCAATGGCAAAGCTTTCGCCAAAGTCCCGAAAGGAGGATGACCAGGAGTCTGAAAGGTAGGTGAGAAGATCGCCAGTGGAGCGTCCCTGACGGAACCCATACTGACGATCGGAGAGAAGGTTGTGATAGGAAAGATGCCTTAAAATTTTTCTATTAAGAATTGACTCGAAAACTTTTGAAATACAGGACGTTAAAGCAATTGGACGATAGTTGGAGGGTTGGGAGTGGTCACCCTTCTTTGGGACTGGCTGAATGAGAGCAAACTTCCAGCAAGAAGGAAAGGGATATTGCTCATAATAAGCTGAAAGAGGTCTTCCAGAGAGTGGTTGTGCCAAGGGTTCTCCCTTCCATGCCTCGGCGATTGGAGGTAGCTCTTGCTAGGTTTCGCACTGGGCACTCTCGGCTTACACATGGGTTCCTGATGAGTGGGGAGACTCAATCGTACTGTGATGATTGCTTTGTTCCCCTTACTGTCCGTCACTTGCTAGTCGAGTGTCCATGTTTGGGGGACCTGCGTTGGAGATTCCTCCATAGGCATACAGGGGTAGATGGTGCCTACTGTCTCTCCTCGATGCTTGGGGGAGCCCATAGCGTTTTTACTGATGTTTTTGGTTTTCTTCAGGAGGCGGGCCTCCTTCCACTTTTATAAGAAATTGTTTTCTCTTTTAACTATTCTTTTATTATTTTCAGTGTATTATTTCTAGAAAAAGTTAACTATGCACAATTTATTTGCCATGCGTTTTAGCTTGGTGTTCGGCGGCATATGACCTTAGCAGTTGCGCCGCCAGTTTCTACTACAATCAATCAATCAATCAATCAGTGTTGTTTGAAGCCACCTCAAGTAGGACTTGACATCAGCCTGGTAGACAGTGCCCGTCCAATCACAAACGAGAATTTCTGCGGTCAATCGTCACGTTCCACTGTTGGCAGTAGCATGAAAGTAAGAAAGGAAATACAAGTGTCATAGTGTCCGAACTGACGTCACAGTCTGGTTAACTGAAGCCTCAGGTGATCTTAGTTGATGAATGAAGCAGAAAGTTGAGGTAGCTGATGGATCTGGTGAATTCATCAGGACAATGCACATAATTCACGTTACAACTTTCAAGAGGATTTTGCAGTATTTGTCTTTAATAGCTAAAGCAAATGTTTTTCCTCTGCCAGTTGCAAGCAAAAAATATGGAACAGCTGAAAAAAAAATGAAGAGGTCATTATCATACCTCCAAGGATGCCACTCAAATTTCCAGCGACCCTGTGAGAGTTCCAAGGGACTCACATTCCCTGACCATCACACACCCTCTTCCCCTGCACACCTTCACACAATTAGGTAATTAAGTAAGTGGTGCAAATATCCGAGAATTATGTAAGTGTCATGGGAGTTTCAAGGCTCCAGTGTAGCAGGGTAATAAGAGGAGTCCCAACAACTCAGAGCTTGGACGAATTTCCAAACTAACATGAAGATGAGCCAGCTAAGTGGAATATCACAGTGTGGATAATGGCTGCTCCTGGAATTAGTTATGTACACAAACACTTCACATCTTTTCCTCTAAATACCATATCTGATAAGTCAGGCAGTTGGATAAGATGACTGTAGAAAGATTTTTTCACCTAGAACAAGAGAAACTTCAATTTTCCTTGCCTGGTTGTAGATTTAAGGGAAGTGATGGCCGAGTCGGTAGCCTGGTGGTCTGCTGTCCCATTGGAAGCGGGTTGAGATCCCTACTGGAACAGGGAACAGTTTAAAGGATATTAAGAACATTAAAGTACAGTGATCTACCATAGCACTCCCTCTAATATCAGTACACCTGTCCCATATGAGGACAGCCTTAACGTGTATTCAGTAAGGAAGGTCGATACTCGTGCTAAAGTGATGACATGTGGATATATAAAAGGACTGATGAGCCTCAGGAAACGAGTTTTCGAGACTATGCCAATAGTCAGACGCACTAAAAATAAATGGCCAAGGAGCGGCCCGAGTGGTGATGTTAAGGCCATGCGAGACAAGCTCATCCTGTGTATCAGTGCACATGCTTGAATATAATCTAACACGACTCCTAAGACAGGTAGAGAAAACTATTAGAAGCAAGAAGATATGGGACAAAAATATGATCTGCAGTAGAAAGAAATGATAACGGCGTTAATATATATCTATCTATCTATCTATCTATCTATATATATATATATATATATATATATATATATATATTTATACATCTATCTATCTATCTATCTATAGCCCGACGCCCTAATCCCGCAAAGGGTGGCTGCAGACAAAACGCCTCCAAGTCGCTCTGTCAACCACCATTTGACTACCCTCCCCCCAACTCATCCCCCCCTCCCTCATATACCTCTCAACTCCATCCCTCCACCTCATCCTCGGTCTACCTCTCCCTCTCCCTCCCTCCACCTCACCTACATACACCCTCTTAGTCAGTCTTTCATTCTCCATTCTCTTAACATGTCCAAACCACCTCAGTGTATTTCTCCTAATCTTCTCAACCACATCCACATCCACCCCACATCGTTCCTTCACTTCTTCATTCGTCAACCTGTCCCTCCACGTCACTCCATATGCTCCTCTCAAGTAACTCATTTCCACTGCTCTCACTCTTGACTTGTTCCCCTCTTGCAAGGTCCATGCCTCGCTTCCATACGTCAGGGTAGGGATCACAATACTATCATGCAGTGACTTCTTAACTTCCATACTCACCTCCCTATTTCTCATCACTGCTTTCAGTGTACCAACGACCTTCCTTCCCTGCTGTACCATTTCACGCATTCATTCTCCAAAGTTCCATCCTTACTCATCACACTACCCAAGTACTTGAATGCACTCACATTCTCCATATCCTCACCATCCAACCTCACTGTACACTCTGTGACTTCATTCCTCTCAAACACCATACCTTTACTTTTGTTTACATTAACTCTCAGATTCCTCCTCCTACTCACTGTCCCAAATTCATTCACCAAACCTTGCAACTCCCATTCAACTTCACTCAAAAGTACTGTATCATCAGCAAACAGCAACACCGGAAGCTTCCAAATCTCACCCTCATTCATTAGAGCCATCCCCACATCCACTGCCCTACCCTGCACCTCCTTTACAACCCCATCCATGTATATATTAAACAGCCATGGAGACATCACACAACCCTGTTTCAGTTCCACATTGAGATCAAAGAACTCACTCAGCTCACCATCCACTCGCACCGTAACCCTAGCTCCCTCGTACATACTCTTCACAGCACTCAACAATTTCCCCTCCACTCCATATATTCTTAATACCTTCCACATACCTGTATATATATATATATATATATATATATATATATATATATATATATATATATATATATATATATATATCAAATGCTTCCCTATATCCTCCTACTTTCTCTGTACTCACTTGAAAGCCAAGGGTGGTTGCTGTGTCTGCAGTATGTATTGGCTGTTGTGCCACTGTATGCAACAACATAGCTTGCTCTCGTGTTCCTGAACTTGACTCTTCAGAAATCTCAACCCACTGGCATCGACTATCTAGTCAATCTTTGACTAAAGATATTTCAGATTTGTACTTATCCCCTAATTCTACTGACAATGAAAAATTGTTTGACTACTTCTAAGTTGGAACACATCCTATCAGTTTCTCCTTTCTCTGAAATGTCTGTTCTAGGTGATTTCAATGTTCATCACTACCTTTGGCTCTCCACTCAGTTCACTAATCCCCCTGGTGTACAAGCCTACATCCGTCCTGAATGACCTAGAGTAACTTGTACAACATCCTATACATATCCTTGACCACCTTGGAGATAGTTCCAACATACTTGAGCTCTTTCTTACAAATAATATTTCTGTTTAACCTGTTAATGTTTTATCTCTGTTGGGCACCTCTGATCTCAACCTTAACATCTTAACCTCTCCTGTCACTCTAGTAAGGCCTATGGACTCTCTCAAAAAGTGGTATTTGCGGTAATTCGAAACTATTGATTGAGAGGCCCTCGGACAGTACTTCTTTGTTCTCAGACAAGGATAGTATGTTTTCACCCCTGTTCGTTTGTTTCTTTGTCTGTTAACAGGATTGCTCAAAAACTAAAAAGAGAGATTTGGACCAAATTTGGTGGGTAGATAGCTGATGTCTCAGTCAACAATCGACTGACTTTTGGGAAAGATGTTTACTAGTTTTTTTGTCTGTTAGCAGGATTACTCAAAAACTAAAGGAGAGATTAAAACCAAATTTGGTGGGTAGATAGGGCTATCTAGAGAACACTCGATTAGCTTTTCGGACCGATCTGGATCGTATCACAGATTCTGGATCCGGAAAACACTTTTTCCAAACCTGTAATCATGGATGAGAAAACATAACCCATTATGATGAGTGGTTTGAAAATTATGTTGCCTTTATCGGAGAGATGCGCTCCACTGAATGTCCCTCTAGTTTTTCTTGGAATGATTATTGCTTTCATGACTGAAAGCCATCCGAGTATGCTTCGCGCATTACAGGGTTTATTCTTGCGGTCATGGAACCATGCATTCCTTTCTCTTATCCCATAACTATTGCAAAAAAAAATATATATATTGTTTAATCATACTATCTCTAATGCTGTCCCAAACAAGGAGAAGGCCTACAGAATATACCAGGGCCAACCCACCCCTGAATCTTATCTCTTTTATTTCTCTGCCTGGACCCATGCTAAGTCTGTTCTCAACTTGGATTAAACTCTGACTCAAATTCATCCTGCTCCTACTGGCACCTTGACAAAAACCTCTCTTACAACCTTACTTCATCCTCCTCCCCTTCCCTTTCCGCTCAGGTAGCTCTGTAGCTGTTTCTTCTACTGAAAAAGCATGACCTATTTACTCATTCTTTCTCCTCCAGTTCCACCTTAGACGATTCTTGTGTTATTCCTCCGTCACTTTCCCTGTCTTACTTCCTCATGACTGACATTAAAAATTCTTCAATTGATGAACTCTCTGCCCACACCCACGTCAGTACTAAGGAGGCATTTGGGCCAAATGGAGTCCCTCCTTCTGTCTTCAAGAACTGTGATTCTGTGCTTACATTCTGCTTAGGCAAACTCTGTTGCCCTTGTCTGTACCTCTACTGTTCCTTCTTGAAGGAGGTTTCCAGTGATACTGCCTGTCCCAAAGGAGGATGACCATTCCCTGCCCTCATACTATCGCCTAATCGTGTCAACATTAACATCCTGTATTTTTAAAGTCTTTGAATTTTTTCTTTTAAAAAATAAAGCACCTTTCTTGTCCGAACCTTCTTTGCTGTCGTCAGTATGGATTCTGCCAGGGAGGTTAAACTGGCAATCTTCTCACCTTCCTTTCCTAGTCCTGGTCATCCTCCTTTCTGGACGTTAGGTAAAGCTTTGCCATTGCACTTGGCATCTCAAATGTTTTCGATCGAGTCTGGCATAAATCTAATTTCCAAACTGCCCTCTTACAGCTTCTATAATTTTATGTGTGACTTCATCTCTACCTTCCTTTCTGCTCATGCTACGCGTATTTAGCTGCTGTTGTAGACAACCACCTTTCTACTTCTAGAAGTATCAGTTGTGGTGATCCTCAGGGTCTGTAATAGTACCAACACTTTTCCTTCTATTCATGAATAAAGTTCTAAGCTGCACATATAACCTTATCCACCCATACACTGATGACTCCACCCTCCACCTTTCAATTTGCTTCTCGCAGCATCCATTCAGCAGTCACTTCAACAAACATGGGATATGGCTAAGGCACACCTAAGGTCTGACTTGGCTCATGTCTATGATTAGTGTAAAAGTATGTGTTTAAATGAAACAAAAACTCCGTTCTTACATATTTCGACCCGTCAGAATCTTCTGCAGGAGTATTCTCTGATTTTCACCAATATCCAGCTCAATGGGGTGCTTTCAAAGCTAGTATTCCGGTAGATGTCACCACCACTGAGACAAACACGTTCCCCGTGCTGTTTAAAAAGCATATTTTTCTTTGTTAAATATCTACACTCTTGTGTGAAACTGTGAATCATAGTAATGTCATATACTGCAGTATAAATAATACAACTAGAACACGTATATATAACGTAGAGTGAATTGTTTATATTTATCATAAACGGAAATTAAAATATCATTGATGAAATACGATGGTCACCCGCCATTTCAGTGGTCCTATATTATTTAATTTCTTCTACATTTAGTGCAAGTTTGGTTCTTAATACATAGTTTGTTCAGACTGTAAATTACGCCTAGTGGGAATCTTGAGTCATTCAGTCTCTCTGTTCTCTAGGAATTTATCTTGGAAAGCTCATAATATCTCTCCTGTAAAATTTGCTTCCGAGAGATTTGGTGTGCTAAGGCAACTCCGTGTCTTCTTTACTCATGCACTGTTGTTGAGTTTCTACATTTTTTTTTCGCCTTTGTGTAGAGTACATCTCTCAGGTGGGAAAGGCTTCCCACATAGACCTCTTTTCAACAAGGTGGAGTCAACTTTTCGTCACAAAACCCTTCTCCTCTTACTGGTTACCTTCAACTTGTCTTCTTCATGAACTGTTGCATCTTTTTCCCTTCTCTATCGCTGCTTCAGTGGTCACTCATACTTAGAACTGTTTTCTCGCCTCCCTTCATTATTACGGCGGGCACGTAGCACCTGTCTGGGCAAACTCTTATCCCTTTTCTATCCAGTTTTCATATGCAAGAGTTTACCTTTACTCCCGGTCCCTCATGTAGGCAACAGGTCAACTCCGGAACCGTCTTCCTTTTCTGTATTTCCTGCTGCCTGTGATATCCAGTCTTTTAAACGTAATGTGTCCAGGCATCTCAAAATTATCAATCTTGAGTTTGGCTGATTGTTATTTTGTCTTGGAGGGATTTCTAATGGGCTATTTTGCTCCAATTGGATGTGACTCATAAAGGTTGGAGTCAAAAGGATGACAGACGTGTATACTCAAATAATTCCACTCAGGTGGAAGTATTTGGTCTCATCCGCTTTAAATGCCTAGATTAAACTGGCTAGCACTGACCTCTATGTTCCTAATTTATGGGCAATTAAAGGATTGGATGAAGGACTATGGATGGAGAAAACAATCCTATTACTGTACTAAGTTCCATCAGCATGGTAAGCCTAGTAAGACAGTTTCCTTATCTTGGTGCAAATGATTACTATTACTGTCATCATTATTCTTAGCACCTTCATCAACAAAATGTCATTTCCCCACAGAACATAACTAAAAACATTCCAAGGTCACGCACAGTCTCCATCATCTCTGAACATATTTTATCTTTTTACTGGGGACGCCTAAACGGTGGCCGACAACTTGGATGTCAGCCTTGCTGTAAGGTTCCTTGGGGTCTGATGCACAAAGGTTAGCAACACTAGGTAATATAAAGAAATGTAGACGAAACCTCTAGATCAATTTCTGGTAACAGCATATTCATACAGGGAATAAATAAATCAACAAATAAGATAAATGAAAAGTAAGAAACAACAAATAAACCTCATGAGTGCTGCTTTTCCTCCTGATATTTACTTAACCGTTTCAATCCGATGACATTTATTCTTGGTAGCTCCAGACGATATTATTCAGCGTTTAGGTAACCCTTGTAATAAAGGGTCAAACAAAGACTATGTCTAACCCATTCAGTTCAGAAAGTCTAACCTGAACTGAATAAAATCGTCTGGGGATAGAAAAAATACAATAGGAAATAGGTCATTGGACTGAAAGATTTCCTCCGGTAACTTAAATAACACTTTTACTTCCCTAATTTCATTCTCGGTTGAATTAATGCGACCAGGGATAGAATAACTGGATTACAATACTAAGTTATTCCGGCCACGAAAGGCTTAGTGGTGGCAGTACTAATACTCAGGCATTTGTGTCTCATTTCCAGCTACTGTAATTACAACTGTTTAAAGTTAGCTGGAATACAATGTTGGCACTATTTTGACCATTAAAGTGATACGTCTGCTAATACTTCAATGGTATCATAATTTCCACGTCAGAGGAAGAACCTAATGTCTCTTGGTAGTTATTAACGCAGTTCGTCAAAGACAGAAAGTACTAATAATAAAATAAGTGGTGCCAGGCACAATACACCTCGCACGACAGCACTTATTTTGTTGCTGTTAAGTACTGGCTCGTTTCTGTCATTTGGGGGAGGCGGTGGCTGAATCGTAGAGAGGTGGCCTGCAGTTCTAATGGACCCAGGATCGAATCCCGGCTGGGGCAGGGAGCAGTTTATGGATATGAATTTCATAAGAGCAGACGTTACTGATTCAGCAGAATACCCGCCAACATGTCGTAAAAATACCCCAGCTAATAACAATACACCAGTTTTGTATGAGACAGCCATTTCATTTATTCACTGTGGATGGCGGGTGTTAGCGCCGAAGTGGTGACATGTGGAGGTGTATAGGATGACCACTGGGCCTTGGGATAGGCCCTGAAGCCTTTGTCCAGAGCCTGGCACAATAATCTATCTAGCTGTCTATCTATTGCCAGACGAATTAATCTCGTAAAGGGTGGCCACAAGCAAATCGCCTCCACTTCGCCCTGTCCCCCGCCATTTCACTGCCCTGCTCCCAATTCACATCCCTCTCTCTCATATACCTCTCCACTCCATCCCTCCATCTCATCCTTGGCCTCCCCCTCCCTCTCCCCCCGTCCACCTCACTCACATACACTCTCCTCGTCAGTCGCTCACTCTCCATCCTCTCCGTATGGCCAAACCACCTCAGTGTGTTTCTCCTAACGCTTCCTATCACATCCACATCCATACCACAATGCTTCTTCACTTCCTCATTTGTCAGTTTGTCTCTCCATGTGACTCCACAGGCTCCTCTCAAATAACTCATTTCCACTGCCCTCACTCATGACTTGTGTCCCCCCAACAGCGTCCAAGCTTTACTTCCATACGTTAGAGTTGGTATCACAATACTGTCATGTAGTAACTTTTTCACTTCCATGCTCACTCCCCTGTTTTTTATCACTGCTTTCAAGGAACCAGCAACCTTTCTTCCTTGTTGTACCCTTTCAAGCACTGCACCCTCCATACTTCCATCCTTACTCATCACAGTACCCACGTACTTAAACGTACTCACATTTTCCATTTCCTCATGATCCAACCTCACTGCATATTCACTGGCTTCATTTCTCTCAAAGACCATAACTTTACTCTTTCCTACATTCACCTGTAGATTCCGTTCCTTACACACTCTCCCCAACTCATCCACCAAGCCTTACAGTTCCCCTTCGGGTTCACTTAACAACACATATCATCTGCAAACAACAGTGGAGGGAGTTTCCAAACACTGCTCTCTCTCATTAGGGCCACTCCAGCATCCACTGCCCTACCTTGTATCTCTTTTATAACCCCATCCATGTACAGATTGAACAACCATGGAGACATGACACATCCCTGTTTCAAGCCAACCTTCAAATAGAAAAATTCACTCAGTTTACTATCCACACGCACTGCAGCCTTAGCACCCTCATACATATTCTTCACAACATTCAGGAACTTCCCATCTACTCCATATATTCTTAATACTTTCCACAATCCATGTCTATCCACCCTGTTATATGCTTTCTCCAAATCCATGAAGGCAGCATACAACTTCTTTCCCTTCTCTAGAAACTTTTCCACTAAAAATCTAAGAATGAATATATGATCTACACAACCTCTTCCCTTCCTAAAGCCGCCCTATTCTTCTCCAACTAATTCCTCTGTTATTTCCCTAAGTCTATCAATAAGTATCCTGTCATATACTTTTCCCATTACACTAAGAAGACATATGCCCCTATGATTACCACACACTTCTTTGTCCACTTTCCCCTTGTCAAGGGAATAATTATACCCGACTTCCAATCCTCCGGGACTCTACCTTCCTCCCAGGCCAATCCTCACATCTTCCACATCCATTCTACTACTATCTCTCCCCCATGCTTCAGCATTTCACGACACAGTCCATCAATTCCTGGGGCTTTCCCCATTTTGACTTTCTTCATTGCTTCCAGAACTTCCACCCTACGGATTTCTTCCTGTCTTCTCACCTCCCTCCTTCTCCCATCCATTCCCCAGCCACTGATAGGTACATTACTTTCTTTCTCTATGTTCAACAATTCCTTAAAGTGTTCTCTCCATCTGCTCACTTTATCTCCCTTCTCCACTAGTAATCTACCATTTTTAAATTTCACTCCTCTACTAAGTTCATTGCCACTATAACTCTCTTTACCTCTTTCCAGAATATTTTCTTACATTCCCTTCACTTTACACTCAAATTCCTTCCAAATTCCTTATCCACTCTCTTCTTACTAATCTTTTCACCTCTCTCTTCCTTTCTACATATATCTCTCTCTTCCGTCCCTCAGCTTCATCCACGCCCCTGTTTCTCATCCATTCTTTATATGCTTTCTTCTTATGTGCCACAGCTTGTCTCACCTCTTCATTCCACCATGCTGTTCCTTGCGCCCGCTTTTATCTTCTCTTCACCCCACACACCACATCACATGCTGCACATATTTCTTCTGTGAATATCTTGCACACATCTTCCACATCCCCCATCTGCTCCAGTTCATATTTACCCAATCGTTCCTCCACTTCTCTCTTATATTCTACCTTTTTCTCATGCCCTTGCAACCTTTCACTCTCCTTGCATCTACTCTTTCCTCCCGTCATTCCCTTCTTCTATTTCTCCATTTTACTTGGACCTTGATTCTGACCACCACTTGGAGGTGGTCAGAAAGTCCACTCCCCCAACCTCTATATGCTCCTGCATCCATTACACATCTTCACATCCTTTCATCCACACACACATAATCAATCATTGCCTTCCTTTCATTCAGTTCACCACCCACCCTTCTCATCACTCGCCATGTATACCTGTGGAACATTTTGTACCTGAAGAGGATATTGGCTATCACCAACCCCCTCCCAGCACAAATGTCCACTAAATCACTGCCATTCTCGTCTGTCTCAGCACACACACCCCGCTCACCAACAAGTCCATCCACCTTCACATTCCCTACTTTACCATTCATATCACCAATCAAAAACACTCTCTCATTCCTTTTATACTTTTCCATGCACACTTTCACATTTGTCCAGAACTCTTCTCTCACTCTGCTTGCATAGTCTTGCTCTGGTGCATCCACACACACAGTAGTCCACATCTGTAGTCCAGCTTTCAATCTTACCCACACAATCCTTGAGTCAACTGATCCATACTCTTTTACATTCTCCTTCCATCTGTTACTCACAACAATACACACTCCTTCTTTTGTCCTCTCATTCTCACCTATTCCTGCACATATACCCCATCCATACTCCCATTCTTTCACACTCTCTACTCTCCATTTAGTTGCAGTTAAACCACATGCATTTACTTTCGCACCCTCAAATACCTGGACAATCTCTCTCTCTCTTTCACCTCATCATTTGCACCCCTTACATTCCACGTTGCCATCCGTATCATGTCCATTGTTCTGTCCTTTGTCGTCATCTTTTGGTCAGCCCTGGTCCGAGGCTTCTTGTTCATATTTTTAGTTAGTTGTTTTCTGGGGAGGAGCACTAGCCCTCAGCCAGCCCACTTGCTGTCAGGTAGGGAACACGTGTCGGTTGGTTATAAGGTTACCACCCAGCGTTCTAAATGCTTTTCTGGTTTACAGGAAAAAATTTGGCTTGCCGCTTGATGTAGCGCTACCCTAAAAACAGAGTATCACTACACTAAGTGGGTGGAGAGAGAGAGAGAGAGAGAGAGAGAGAGAGAGAGAGAGAGAGAGAGAGAGAGAGAGACAGACAGAGACAGAGAGACAGAGACAGACAGACAGACAGACAGAGACAGAGACAGAGACAGTGACAGAGAGAGAGAGAGAAAGAAAGAGAGAGAGACAGACAGACAGAGAGACAGACACACACACACACACACACACACACACACACAGACGGCGGTGGCTCAATCGGTAGAGAGTTGGCCTGCAGTCCTAATGGACCCGGGTTCAAATCCCACTGGGGCAGGGAACAATTTAAGGATTTGAATTTCATAAGTATCAGACTTTACTGATCTACCAGAAGACCCGCCGACATGTCGTAAAACTACCCCCGCTAATACCAATACACCAGTCCTGTACGAGACAACTCTAGCATGTATGCGGTATGGACGGTGGGTGTTAGCTCCGAAGTGGTGACATGTAGAGGTGTAAGGCATGTGGGAGGACTACTGGGCCTTGAAAGCAGGTTGTGAAACTTATACCCAGAGTCGGTCACACACACACACACACACACACACACACACACACACACACACACACACACACACACACACACACACACACACACACACACACACACACACACACACACACACACACACACACACACACACACACACACACAGAGTGCACAATAAAAGTCTAAGGTAATGATGCAAATGTTTTCAAGTTAGCCCTTTGAAAACCTGTGATCTTGCATTTGACCTTTCAAGGTCACTCAGGGTCATAGGTCATGCTGCCAAATGAAAGCCCATATGAGACTCCCTGTATCTCGGTAATAGTAAATATATTTTCAACGAGTTTCGAGTTATAACACCGTGAATGTACGTGACCTTGAGTTTGACCTTTCAGGGTCACTTATGGTCAAAGCTTAGGATACCAATTAAAAACCCATATGGTACTCATATATGCTGATAATAGTAAAATATCTCAATGTTCAACCAATTGCGAGTTATAGCCCTCTGAATATCCGTGACCTTGGGTGTGACCTTTCATGGTCATTCAGGGTCAAAGGTGTTGGTGCCACATGAAAGCCCATTATTATGACTTCTGGTATGTTCAATATAGTAAATATCTCAGTTTTCAATCGTTTTCAAGTTATAGCCTTCTGAAAATACGTGACCTTTATTTTGACCATTCAGGTCACTCGATTACCTACAAAATTTAATCACTTTCTTTGGGGAACAATACCCAGATATTCTTAAAGTTTCATGTAATTTCATTCAGCCGTTTTTCCGTGATGTTGCTAACAAAAAAAAAAAAGAAAAAAGAAAAAAGAAACAAACAAACTACCAAAACAGTATTTCGTCAGACTCCGTCCAGGCGAGATAAAAAAAAAAAAAAATAGACAACGAAGATGGATGCAGCTATTAGGAGAAGAATTCTTTTCCAGCAATAAATAAACCTATGGTAGGTTTCCAGACACATGATAGGAAGTAAACTTCAAGTAGGGTGAACTTCATGAAAGTTTGATGCAGGCGAGTGACGGAGGGTAATGAAAAACAGATCAGTGTTTGGGGAAAGGAAGCCTATGGCAGGAGGATGGAAAGAAAAGGGGCTCCATAGTGGAACAAAACATTTATGTATGGTAAGCAGATACGTTGGAAGAGATTATTTCCGCACTGAACGTTAACCCCTTTAATCCAGTGACCGTTATTTTTTTCTTCCTATCTCCAGTCGATAATAAATAGCTTATGAAGGATCTGTAGTGAAGGAGTATATAAAGGGTATATCTAACCCCTCTAGTTTGAAAAGTGTTCCTTAACCCGCCCCATCCCGACCACTTTTCCACCACTGATTCCCCCCAATCCCGACCATTTTAGGAAAATTTTTTTTTTGGCTCAAACCTTCGCTTTTGGTGAGAAACATCGAAAATTCATAGAGAAATCGCTCACCTGAGGTTTAAAATACTCATTACAGGTAGGAGTACCTCCTTACCTTACTGGGTTTTCTATCAGGCTGGCACCAAAGAAAACGAGTTCTATGGGAGGATAACTATTTCACACCACTCAAACGGTGTTTATTTATTTACTTGGTACGAATTTATATGTAGTACAAGAGTATATTGGTTTTCAAGCAGTAATATAGGCATTATAAGCATTGTTTCACTCACTAATACCTGACCTTTTTTTGCCACATTACCTGATCATCATTTCTAACTGTTTCTTCCTCTAATGCTATGTAAAGTTTGTCCTCCACATTGTCATTGATTGGGGAATCACTCTGGCCCTGAATTTCGTACCGTGGCATGACATGGCTATACTGGCCAGGTCACTGATAACAGGTGAATTGCTGAGACAATGGCATGCAGGGGGGAGAGGAGGTCATGCTGGGTAAGGCATTGTCCCTGCCTGGCATCTTGTTGAGGAAGGTGTCACGTGTAAACGTACCAAAAATTACTCGCGAAAATTGAAAATTGTGCAAATCAGGGACCTTGCAATTTTTTCGTGTTTATGTACGTCGACGGGATTGGCAGTGACAAAATGTGTGGACGTTAAAGAACGTCGATGGGACGCCGCGGGTTAAGCTTAATAGTACCATCTGGCGATAGCAAGAATGTATTAGAAATTACTTCACTGGATTGAAGGGGTTAGTGGAAGAAGGGAATTCTGGTACTGACTTGTTATCTGCTTCGAAATTTTGAGAAGGTGCGTGTATTTTGCCAAATGATAAAGACTGAACTTTATGTCTCGTCTGAAAATATTTCATACTGATGGGGTTATATAATTACTGAAAAATATTTTTGCCTTTTTCGCCTGCCTGTTATACTCCCGTTCATGTGTCCATATATGTCATACCGGTAGTAATTCACTAGTGCCATACTACGGTTCATACTGGACAAGAGGGTAGGCAGTGGTTTAATCCCTACAGTTCGGCGATCTTATCAAAGCTGAGTTTGCTATCTGATGAATAAATTTTAAAAATAAATAAACAAAGATGTAAAATATAACATGTCCAAAGTAAGGTAGTTATTACAAGTGAGCAAGCGAAGGGAGCGAGTGATGTATACTCTTAAGTTTGAAAGTGACCGGCCGGACCGACCCGACCGTCTTGCTAGGCAGAAGGTAATAACTCAACTCCTATGTGAGGTAGA
Organism: Coenobita brevimanus; assembly: GCF_032717465.1. Lineage (NCBI taxonomy): Eukaryota > Metazoa > Arthropoda > Malacostraca > Decapoda > Coenobitidae > Coenobita > Coenobita brevimanus. Next base: position 43,794,626 of record NC_137053.1, on the reverse strand, counting down.
ATTGAAATTCTTTCTACCTGTGATACTGTCTCTGATTCGATAAATTGTGTTATCAACTAAAACTTCACCCATAAAGGCATAGGAACTCCTTGGAATCTCGAGTTTTCCAAGAGAATGTTCGGTTCTCGGTGAAACATTTACGAAGTCGGATTAAAAAGTATATTCCGTCGTAAAACTATTTATTTGCATCAGCTCTAGCAATTAAATATCGGAGATTCTGCCTATAATATTATATCAGAGGGAAACTGTGAAGACATGGCACTCGCTCACTCATCACGCGCTCACAGAGCACACTTTACTGGTGGACATGAATATCACTATGAGCTCTAGCCCATAGTCATTGTGATACAAAATTACTGTCGATCCCTCAGCCTGTGAGGTGGAGCCCGTGATGTTGCTTGTAAATAACTCATTAAAACTATGCTGCCTCCTCCGCTAATTTCACCGGGGACTCTGTTTGATAGTTCTTCATCTTTATGCTTCCTGTTCCTCTTTCTGAGACCCTCTTGCCCCATGAAATAATGGGAATGAAGGATTGGCCGGTGATGATGCAGCATTCACTCTTCATTACTGTCCATTGTAACACCAGTATACAAAGCTCTTAGTGGGCAACCTGTAGTATATTACAACAGTGATAATGAGTATGAGCAGCAATATCTAACTTGTTTCACCACTCTGTTGTCGAAGTCCTTTACCACAGGGACTGGCGTTCAGCTACTACCCAGAGCTGGATGCATGAAATTTTTTCCCACACCTTCCAGTACCCTTGATGTGTGTTTGTGTGTGTGTGTGTGGTCAGGAAGCTCAAGCTTTCTAGTAACCCTAGGGTGAAGAGAGCAATATAATAATTTTAATTATGCTTTAGTTTCGGCAAACGTGGCTATTTATTGAACGTCCTTGGAGGTTAGAAATGGGGCTACTGCAATGTCCTGCCGCACTCTCAGTCTTACAGTTCCTACGGTAATGTGGGACTGGCGCCATTTTTCCCTCTTTTTCACGTCTTGAAAGTTGTAAACAAAGTTTTCTACAGACCTCTCAGGCATCTAATATGACTATGAGATAGAAGGTATGAAGTCTGTTGTTGGGGGTCACGTGCCTTATCAATGTATGCCTTATAAATGGAAAACTGCCATTCTAAAATCGGGATTATTGTCTGTTTCGCGCTATAAATGGAAATTAATTTTTTGACCACGAGGCTGTCTATCACTCCTCTTCAATAACTTTCATACTATACTCGAATTTTTTCCAGTTGATGATCCAATTTCGTGAATACGGCACCTGCGCACTCCTGCCACGTGATTGGTTGGTTTCAATTCCATACCTGATGTATCATATTTACAAAAAAACAGTTGTACCATATTTTTCAGTTCTCATAAATCTAGTTTTGCATTGTCATTGTACTATACAAACAGACATGAAACAAGTATGTATCTGTGCTTCACCCAAAGGGCCAATGAATATAAGGAAGTTGAATTTGAATTGAAATAATGTTTTAAAAGGTACAGAGTTGTTGCATCTCAAATAAATAAATATGTATACTTACGGATATATATATATATATATATATATATATATATATATATATATATATATATATATATATATATATATATATATATATATATATATATATATATATATATATATATATATATATATATATATATATATATATATATATATATATATATATATATATATATATATATATATATATATATATATATATATACTTCTGGATAATGTGGGCGAAGGTATCGATGCAATGGAGTAGGTGTGATCCATAATAAAGTCTGACATCTTGGGAGACAACTTGTTTTTCTCGCCTGGCAGTCTCTCGTGTCCCCCCTCCTCTGTAGCGACCGTTCCATTCGCCTTCCCACTTCCATCACTTTACCACTGACAAAATCGCTAATATACTTAGAATGGTACTATTGTCTAATGTAACAAGTGCCTAAGCATTAAGATACCTTTTATTTGCACTTACCCACCCAAGTTCGTTTATTAAAAAAAAAAAAAAAAAATATGGGGAGATCCAACAACTCTGTACCTTTTACAACAATATTTCAATTCAAATTCAGCTTCCTCAAATTCATTGTCTGTTTGGGTGAAGCACAGATACATACCCGTTTCATGTCTGTTTGTATAGTACAATGAGAATGCAAAACAGCATTTATGAGAACTGGAACATATGTACAATTGTTTTTTGTAATTATGATACTTCATGTATGAAATTGAAACCAACCAATCACGCAGCAGGAGTGCACAGGCGCTACTTTCACGAAAGTGGATCATCAGCTGGAAAAAATCGAGTATAATACGCTATAGCAAAGTAGGCTGGAGAAATGGCACCTCGGCCATCAACATAATATTCTCCTCATAGTACATGTTCAATCTTTCACAGAACATTGTTTGTTTTTAATACTAGTAGTATTTGCGATATACAGTAGAAGTTATTCTAGTAGAAACAAAACGGTTCAGTTGAAATGAACTCTCAGTAAATCATACGAGGTCATAAACCTGCCTCTTCATATTTTTTATTTGTTAGCATATTATGGCAGACTTTATACAACTGTACTTTACAAAGATTCACTTGAAGATAATTACTGCAAATAACAAACTTTAACATTTTCTTAGTAACATGATTAGCATCAAGAATTTTGACGACATGAGCACCATTGACCTGTGACAAGGTGATGGAATCTGATACGACTGATCACATGCCTGAAATATGCTGTCAGTGAAGCAGGGTACACATTCACTAGTACATATCTACACTCATTTTCAGTGAACACTGCTGTTCTAGTAGTGGAAAAGAACACAGCACAAAATTACCAGTGGGATCAATACTGCCATTATGATGATGGAACTAATAATCCTCTCACGGTCGGAATAACCAGTCTTTTTTTTTTTTTCCTATATGCAGAAAGTTAGAGGGGACTGGAGGAGTTAAAGTGTTCGCTTCACCCTGTTACTCGTTACACATCTACTATAATTCTAGCCGTGAGTCACTCTGTGTGTGTACCACAGCTGAAAATGGAAGTAGGAAGCATGATGGTTACAGTTGAGTCACAGATGGGCCATTTCAATTTTGTGCATTGATTTTTTTTTTTTTTCCTAATGGGGTGTTTTGGCTCCTAATACTTGATATCGATGCCTTTACATTATACAGACCGCTTCGAACGGGGGTTGCCTGGCACTGAAACTGTTATTCTTTGGTATCGAGCAGTGGGAAGCGCGGAAAAAAAAAAAAAAATGAACAAACATCACACAAAATCATGTTTTCAGCAAAATATGTATATCATTGGCACATATATACAATTCTGCGTGCAGTGATGCATAAACTATTGGAAGCAATTTTTTTTTTTTTTTAACCAGCTGAGTGTATTAGAAACAACTCTTTGAGTGTGAGGGGAGGGGGAACATGAACTGCTGGAAATTGGTCATCTTCAATACATTTTTACGACCCTTGAAATTTACTTACAAGTATATAATTTGGCACCGTTGCTACAAGCGCTATGTTGTGCATTCGACTGTGTAAATAGATTCCCCATACATTCAGCCATTCTGTCGCAACTGCTTGATGAATAATACCGAACTAGTGTAGCTGCAAACAATTGAGATTCAAGGGCGAAGCACGAGAGTCCTCCGCAGGAACAAGTGCCTAGTGGCCCAGGAGGGCTGTGAATTACCAAATGTAGAAGGCCGACACATTGCTTTTTCACTGCACTGACTCGCCACCATCAGTCTTGTTGAAAGATGCTGTTTGTCCTTAGTCTGTCATTCTTACTTTTGCTTTATACCTATTTGCTAACAGGGGTACCTGGCGTTGCCGGGCCCAAAAGGCGAACACTAATCCTGTTTGTTCTAGTTCAATCTTTCTACTCCAGAAACACCATGTACCTTTTATGCTCTTCAAGAGGGATTATAAGAGGCCTAGGAACTTTCTATTTCAGCTTTCGCAATTTAACGCACAGTATTTGTGTGCACTTGTTTAATATTACCGGTGACCTACAATGGCCTTTGATCAGTCACCTCAAATGACCTCGGAGGTCAGCCTCACACAGCCTATGTCCGAACTGAAGGTCATGTTAGCTTCCATGCCAAAAATGGGGCTACATGGGTGCCTGGCGTTGCCCGGGCCAAAAAGGCGAATATTCTACCAGTGACCTCAAATGACAGATATCTGAATTTTGACCCCTTAAAATCATCCTTGGTTCACCCTGATTCAAAAAATATACGGGCCTGGGGGTGTCTGGCTCTTGGTTTGAGCGCGATTGAAGGACAAACAAAAAACGTGGCTCCTGTATATATACTCGGTATATATATATATATATATATATATATATATATATGTGTGTGTGTGTGTGTGTGTGTGTGTGTGTGTGTGTGTGTGTGTGTGTGTGTTCTTACCTTACCTAATTCTTCTTACCTAATTGTATCTTTACAGGAATGAGTCAAGCTCGTACTGTCCCGTGTCTTAAACCATATTTATCGTATATATCCTTAAATTTGTGAATTGTTTTCGCACACATTATTTCATTCGGTAGTGCATTCCATTGATCAATTGCTCTGTTTGGGAAACTGAATTTCCTTACGTCTTTATCACCTCTCTTCTTATGCAGTTTTTTGCAGTGTCCTCTTGCTGATGCTTCTCCATATGTCAAGTAATCATTTATGTCTATTTTTTCCTTCCCTGATATGCACTTATAAAGCATTATCATGTCACCTCTTTTCCTTCTCTCCTGTAGTGTTGGTAGATTCAGTTTATTTAGTCTTTCTTCGTAGCTTAGGTCCCTTAAGCTTGGTATCCATCTTGTAGCGGCCCTTTAAACTTTTTCAATCTTGTCTATGTGGTTTTTGAGATGAGGACTCCAGACTACTGATGCATATTCCAGGGTTGGTCTAATGAATGATGTTATTATCCTTCTTAGCATGTCTTCATTTATGTATGTGAATGCTATTCTCATATTTGCAAGCAGTGTATACATGTTCCGTACCTTCTCGCTGATGTGGTCAGCCGGAGATAGTCTGTTATTGATAATCACACCTAGGTCTTTCTCTCTTTCTGATGTGTATTGGGTTTTATTTCCTAACTTATAATCCCAATCAGGTCTTTTTTCACTTTTACCAAACTTGATTACATGACACTTGTCCATATTGAATTCCATTTGCCATGTACTACTCCATTTATGAAGTTTATTTAATTCTTCTTGTAGCTCTTTACAAGAGTCTGTGTTAGTAATTCTCCTTTGTATTTTTGCATCATCTGCAAACATATTCAGATAGCTCTCATTTCCAGTGTTACTGTTCATATCATTTATATACACTAAAAACATGATTGGTGCCAGCACTGAACCCTGTGGTACTCCACTAGTCACTTCTTTCCATGATGAGTAGTTTTCTCTTAGTACTGTTCTCATTTCTCTTTTTATGAGAAAGTCTTGCATCCAACAAAACAGTTTGCCTCGAATTCCTCCTTGATGGTACAGTTTCCATAAAAGTCTTTGGTGTGGTACTGTGTCAAAAGCTTTCTTGAAATCTAAATAGATACTGTCCACCCATCCTTCCCTTTCCTGTATTGTGTTTGTTACTCTGTCATAGTAGCTCAACAGATTAGTAACACATGATTTTCCTTTTCTGAAACCAAACTGTCTTTCTGTTATCATACTGTGCTCTTCTAGATGATTTACCCAAGCTTTACTTATAAGTTTTTCTAATACCTTGCTTACAACACTAGTCAGTGATACTGGTCGGTAGTTGAGTGGATTTTGTCTATTTCCTTTCTTGAATAAGGGGACAATATTTGCATTTTTTCAAATATCAGGTAGTTTACCTTGACTCAAGGATTTCTTGAAAATTAAAAATAATGGTTTACTTAACTCCTTTGCACATTCTCGTAGTACCCAACATGAAATTTCATCAGGACTACTTGCTTTTCCTCTGCCTAATCTACTTAACTCCTCCTGTATTACTTTTTCTGCTATTTGTATATCTGGTAGTATGTGTGGACATGCATGTTCCACATAGTCCCTCTCAAAATTTTTTTCTTCTGTAAAAACTAATTGGAAATTCTTATTTAGTGCTTCACAAATATCTTTCTCTTGTGTATAAGTGATTCCCTCGTCCGTAATTGATTGTATTATATTTTTTACTTTGGTTTTGCTTCTGATATAGCTGTAAAACAGCTTTGGTTGATCACTACTTTTATTTATTATATCCTCCTCAAACTGTTTTTGGGCTTCCCTCCTTATTCTTGTATAATCGTTTCTTGCCTGTTTGTAATTATTATACGACCTTTCAGTATTGTGTCTTCTGTATCTATTCCACAACAAATCTCTTCTTTCTTTTGATTTTTTACATTCTGTATTGGACCATTTCTGTATTTTCTTATCTTCTTTGTGCTGTGGGATGTACTTCTGGACTCCTATTTCATAAAATTCACAGAATTTTTTATATACAGCATTTAAATCTTGTCCTCTAAGCTCATTTTTCCAATCAACTTCTAAGAAATACTTCTTTAGGTCTTGATAATTTCCCTTTTTATAGTTTAGGCTCTTTTTGTAACTGTCATTGCTGTTTACTATGTCATATGCTATCCTGAAGATATAATTTAGTACTGCATGATCGCTTTTGCCGAGTGGAGGGTGATATATTAAACTGTCAATATCATTTTCTTGCCTAGTAATAGTAAAAATAGTGTGTGTGTGTGTGTGTGTGTGTGTGTGTGTGTGTGTGTGTGAGAGAGAGAGAGAGAGAGAGAGTGTAGTAGTAGTAGTAGTGATACTACTACTACTACTAATAATAATAATAATAATAATAATAATAAAAATATTAATAATAAAAGTAATAATAATAACAACAATAATAATAATAATAATAAAAATAATAATAATAATAATAATATTATTATTATTATTATTATTTTTAATTTTATTTTTATGATTATCATTATTATTATTATTATTATTATTATGATTATTATTATATTTTTTAATTATTTATTATTATTTTTGTCATCATTATTATATTACCATCAAGCATACCTATAGGAGATGACAAATAAAGTGTGTATCTGTCCCTCACTGTGTCACTAACTTTCTTACTCAGGGTACAGTTTTGAAAGCTTGAGTTCAGGCCTTATGGGGCTGGGATTGTGTTTTGAGGAGGTATAAATGCACACATACTCTAATACACATATACAAATATACATCGCATGGGTGCTTCTCGACAGCGTACCTGTGTCGTGCTCGAACAGCTGTGAATATGATATATCGGGGCAGGGAAAAGCTTTTCATATATTCATACTTACCTGCATGAACAAAGAAATGTACAAGAAAAGAGTATTGGTATATCGCGTACCTACGCTTTGCCGGAGTGGTTGCATATACTGTAAAGAGAGACAGGTCAAAATATTATATACATTGATAAATACTTAACTATTTTCACTAAGAGAAATAAACAATGGAGGATTGCTAGTCGACCACGTGCGCTTTTCATGTTAAAATAACTGTAAACCACAGTCTACCTACCCACACAAAGTCTGTCGACCAGCACTGGCCGCGCATTTGGAAGTGGTTTAGTGACGTCACGGGAGCTGTCCTTGACCGCGAGTCTGCTAAAAAATCTTGGAATGATATGATTAATAGAGGTCCACTGCACATGCCTATTGAAAAATTTTATTCCCGGTTACTTATCTTGGGAGAGATATTTAAAGGTGTTCATGGTGAAGGTTTACGAGGAGCCAAGTGTGTACAGACTGTCACATCTGAAATGGATCAGGCTGGTGTTGATCTCCCAACAGAGGTTACTTCATTCTGTGCTAAAATATCTATTTCCATTAGAATGAGATATTTAAATAAAATAATTACTACGAACAAGACAAAATCTGGTGTAAGAAGAGGTTCATTAAGCCAAAAAAATGAAAACAGTCACATAAATAACCAATGAATTTTAGCTTTGGTGGTAGGTGGTGGCGACCACTTGATGTAGTGCTGCCTACTTCTTCCTTAGCCTTTATTATTCTTTTTCTGTGCCTGCCCTCCTCTCTTCCTATATCTCGCATCTTTCCTGTCACTTCTTATTGCTCTTCTTTCCTTTACAGGTGGCTTTACATTGAGTGACAAGCCAAATGGTTTCCTGTAAGCCAAGAACCACTTATAACGCTGGGTGGTAACCATATAACCAACCCATACGTGCTCCCTACGTGTCAACAAGTGGGTTGGTGGAGTTTCAGTGCCCGTTCCCGTAAAACCAATAACTCAAAGTCAAATGGTCACCCTTTACGGGATTATGGCGTTTGGCAATACATAGATAGGATATTAGCTATTGTTCTTTCTGGTTAACCAAGCTTGTTATGTTCTTCATCCTTATCATATGATTTAGTCATGCTTAGTTTACCATATTCTTAGCACTACTGACTTGTTCCATCTCATGTACAATTATTATAATCCTGTTGGCTGATTAAATTTCATTTGATGTAGCTATTTCTGTTAATCCCTTCACTTCGAAGACGTGTTATTAATGTTTTCACACTAAAACAGTGGTTAAAGTCTGCCTTCTAGCCAGTTTTTAACCCGTTCACCCCTCAGTGGCTCATTAACTGGATAAAATCGTCTGGTGTTAGTAGCAAGAAAACATTAAAAATATGTCCTCGGACTGAAGCGGTAACATTATTGTATGTTGGCTTTTCTATTGTACATTACTTTTTTTTTTTAGCATTATAATAACTAAAAATCCTACTGATGTCTTAGATTGATACCTGTTACTGCTTAGATGTTGTTGTTGTTGATGATTCTCTCCTCAATTCGAGGAGACCGGGCCTTGCTGTAGCCCGGTTGCTGGTGGTTGTCTTGAGTAAAGGTAAGGGGGGGAAGACAGGGCCTGGGGAATGCCCAGCACACACGCCCTGTCTCCTGGCTGAGTTGCGGTGTGTGTGCTGCTTAGATGATTATTATGATTATATATGTTTATCTTCGCTTAGATGATTATTATGATTATATATGTTTATCTTCACTGAAGAGTCGGTGAGAAACTGAGACATAGAGGGATGCTAACGTGCGCATTACACACAGGAAATATAGACAGTGAGAGCCAGTGGGAGCGCCACTGCACAGGTCGCGTTACGTCGTATACCAACCAGGCTGTTTGGGTCGGCTGGCTGGCAGACTGTGTGTATGGTAGACTGTAGCTGTAAACATGGCAAAGAGGGTTGGGCAGAGCAGTGGGAAGTTACTTGTACTGAAACAGCCTGTGAGGCAGATTAGCGTCATTTGATAGCTAACCAGTTAATTATTACTCTCGCTCCTCAAAATAGTAAAGTGTAGGTGCGACTGTCAAACGTATCATTTGTCTTGTCATAAATTATATTGACAGGAGGGACGTGTACTGTGCTTCATTAGGGAGCCTGTTGGCTGTTTTGATAAATGATATTAAGGGTATTACCGCTTCCGTTTGAGTGATTAGAGTTGCTAGTTACGTTGATGCTGGTCAACTAGCGCCAGGCTTTTAATCCTGGCTCGTTCAGCTGGCGTCACTCGGCTTACATGTTCATCCACCCTTTGTGGTTGGAAAGTATAATGTAAACTTAGGTTAATACCTATGGAAGGCAACTATGGTAATTTAGATGATGTAGTGACCTAGTATCCCATGATACTAAGTAAACAACCCTCCAACGAATTAAGGCCTTTGTTAAGGAAATGCATAAACGAGGCTAGACGCCTCATGACATCTGCTCCTGATCTACATTAGCTTCAAGATTTATGTTCAGTTGTTTTCCAGGGATTTCATTTTAGGATTTTAAGTATTAGATGAACTCAAGAGGACATTATCGAAAGCTCATTAACCACATGAATCTGATGATATCGCCACTTTTTATCTTCTTTCTGTCACCTGTCACCTTTATTCAGGTCAGGAGTTATTTCTCAAATTGGTGGTTATAGGTCTTACTTAACCCCTCCATGAAATGAACACGTTTCTAAGGTGAGGAAATGGTTCGGTAACAACAAAGAATAAATTGAAAATGGCGTGATGGAGTCAAAGGGTTATTATTCAAAGGTCATGTGTCGAGAGTTATACGAGACTGTATAATGAGGCAGACGTGTTTAGTCGTATTTATCACAGGACCTGCATCAAGTTGTAAAAATCAACTCTAATAGTTTACTAATATCAGAAATTATGTAGCTTTTGCATTTTTACTCAAATATTCACTCTAGTTTCGATATGAAGCGTTTGTAAGATGTATAAGTAAAGATACTAGTAAACAAGTAGCATCATACAGAACTAATGGCCAAGAATGTTTGTAAGTGCGGCCTTCAGAATTGCAGCAGTCAGAGGCAGTTATGGTCCCCGATTAGAAGGAGTTTTCGTCCCCAGGGAAATTAGTAGTCTTGAGTTTATGCAGTGGGAGACATTATTTTTCAGCTCGGCATTACGCATATTCTCAGTAATTTTCTCAGTGCACCCTGTCACTATAAGACAGTCGTACTCAGACTACATTACGCCCCTGAATCCGATGAAGATTTTTCTATGTTCTCTCTTCCCCCGGGCGATTTTGTTCTGCGTCTGGGAGACCTCGTGCAGAAAACAGATAAATGAGGGCTCTTTTACCCCCCCCCCAATTCGAAAGGTCACCTGAACTAAGTACACACACACACACACACACACACACACACACACACACACACACACACACACACAAGGCATTTAATAAAAAAAAAAAGTCTTATTTTCCTAATCTACTAGTGAAGGGTTTTTAGGCCGAGTGATCAGACGGAACAGATGATAACCAGTATCCGTTTACCATCATCCCATATTTCTGCCTAACATTCTTTATCTATAACTCACGCCCTCTGCCTTCTATTCACACCTGGTTCACGTTCCACTCTCCTTTTTCCGAACATTCTGTCTGTTACAAGCTTTCGTCAACGCTTTCTTCGCTCCTTACTCAGTTCAGTACCCAGGTCAATATGCAAGGAAATGATGGACCACTTACTATAGCCAGACGCAATAAAACACCACCATCACTTCGCACTGCAAAAATTCATCACTTCATTACGGGAGCACTCTCTCCTCAGTTAAACAAAATCATCTGGCGGATTCGGAACAGAACAAGAAAGACCATCTTTTTGAAAGTATTAAAGTTCAAGGCAACCCTCTCTGCCGTCAGTAATATGTTTACTATGATGTTCATTTAAGCTTCTTTTCATAATCAGAGGAAGTAAAATAATATGATGACTTCCTTGCAACTGACGTGTCAAAACACTACGCATTACCTCATATAATTCAGTTTCTGTAACGACTTGGTTAAAGCTGAAAAGGATACCAGTGACACACAACACATATTACCATATTCCTAAGGTTTTGGGAAAGAAATCATTATTTTATTTTTTTGTACAACCATTTATGAAATAGAGGATTCCGGAGTTGGTTCCAGTCCTCAGTCTCAACCTACCCTTACTCAAGAATGGATATCCGGTCACTTGATAATACTGTTGATAGTACAGCAAGTCATTCCTTTCTATGTTTCAGTTCTTATTTCCTTCACCATTCGAGGATGTAACTGATTGTTTATGAGCACGTACTACCTTGTGTCGATTGAAGAGTGTTGCAGCGTGCTGATTTGTATGTTGAGTGGTACTGTTTGTGTGCTGAGCATTCGATGTTGTGTATTGGAGTACAGCGGTGTAGTGTGAAGCTAAGCTATCAATGTTCACACAGAACAGTTGTGTTCAGAGCAAGGATTTTTAATGAGGTTGGGCACGGATATGAGGGAAAAATATTCTTTCTTCGCCGTGTATATCGCAGGTGGTTCGAGAATTGAGATTTCCTGTGGTCCAGTAGTTAGTTTACTCCCATGTAGGAGAACACTGTGACCTCTCCATATGAAATGCTGAAGTGCTGTAGGGAATAAATTTTATTGCTAACTATAAAGAAATGTTAAGGCAGTGATGTGTGAATGAAGTATCATCTAATTCTTCCAGTAAAACAATAAGTAATCGGCTAAAGAGGTACGGAAATTTCTGTTCAGCTAAATCAAACTGTCATGCAGGGTGTACGTGTCACCAAAATATTGTGTTGGTGGAAAGAGTGCTGTTTCTTTACTCCATCAACACCAGTTTTAGACCTCGGGAACACACAAACAAGAATTTTCAAAGAAGAACGAGGTTGTTGAGGAACGTTATACATGATTTAGCTCTAAAATTGCGAGAATTTTGTTCTATCTATCTATTACCAGACGCCTCAACCCTGTAAGGGATGGCCATAAACAAATCGCTTCCACGTTGCCCTCTCCTCTGCCATTTGGATGCCCTCCCTCCAATTCACATCCCCCTCTGTCATGTATCTCTCCACTCCTCCCCTCCACCTCTTCCTTGAATTCCCCCCCCCCCTTGCAATGAACTAAATATGATGTAAGTCTGATCTATTATCAATGAAAATAAAAATGTTTTATTTAACAAACTAAGAAGCAGTGAAGTATTTTTGTCGGAGCCAAGCATCTTGAAGAGTCTTTAGTGTTGTTGGGAGCTAAAGGAAGACGAAGGCCTCGGAAGTGAAGAGGAACCAGCAGAAACCTTTAAAGGCGGAGGAAAAATTTAATCCGATTACTTTGGCGTCGATTTTGAGAGGCAGCGTCTTTGCCAGAATAATTTATAAAGCCTGAATTTGTAATGAGGTATCCCTCTGAGCATGGCTAAAAAGAAAGATCGGGCATTCGTTAATTATTATGCAGTGTATTCAGAGAGACAAATTCTTAACACTGCTCTTAATAGTGTGCCCATCAGTATCGGAAATCTCTCCTTATCTCATTATATTCGTCTAACTGTAACTAGAAAAAAGAAATCGTAGCATAGCGGTCAACATATTTTTTTTTTTATAAATCCCTGAGGGGTGTGAGGGGTGTTTTTAAACCTCTTAGCCGGATGACGTATTTTTCGCTATATTCCTCGAACTCTCAGAAGGTTTAATTAACTTATGACTTTTCCAACTACCGGCGATATATACAGCCTTTAATGTCACTTCCAGTAACAATAGATATTTGCCGATTTGAAAGGGAAAAAATGACTGATCATACGAAGCGACTAAAAAATTCACCGTTAAATGAAGATTCAAAACCAGCTGAAATACCCACAACAGTATGCTTATCACATAACTGTTTTGCAGGGTAGGCTACATACGTGGGCCCTACAATATTAATACAAACAGCCAGTTGTAATTAGAAGCATGGCTTGTAACGCGTCAGATTTCAATGCCTTGCAGTTCAAAACTGCTTCTAAATTTCAGAAGGAAGAGGACAACGATTACTGACGTGAACACCATTTCTATTACAAACGTTTCAAGATTTAAAATGTCATCATCAGTGATCTAAAAAGAGGAAACAAAAAATCAAGGCAAAACACTTAATTCACAATACTGTGTAACTTAAAAAACACACACAGACACACGGGCTAAATATGAAGAAAATATAATAATTACGTAACATAAAGAGGTACTGCAGGCATACCAGTAGTGTTACTTAGAGATGGATTATAGGTCTTTATATATAATTATAATAATTCTAGCAATCTTAAGTAAATATTTGATGCAGCAGCTAATATTTAAAAATACTCCTTTTTAAGAATGATATTACAAGATTCACAATGGTCTCTTGTAGTGCCAAAAATTTAGTATTCATATATGTGTTTAGAGGTACTGTAATTTCTAAGTTAGATAGGGTGTAATCTGAATACTAGTCTATAAATTCCTGTCCTAAGTAGTAGTTCATATGTTAATGATTGATGTAGGGTTAACTTTATTTTTATATGTATACATCTCTGTATCTATGCATGGGTGATGTAATTGTGAGTGCTGAGCTATGGGAATTCCTCCATCTGGTAGAGTGATGAATAACAGATGCGTGCAGCCTTTCTCCTTGGTTATGCGTCGTTGTTGGGCGCCAAGTTTAAACCTTAAACAGAGTAATGAAGGGTATACAATTCTTTCTGTATCCTAGTTGTGAAATGCTTACTAATGAAGCTGCTAGAACCCAAATATGTAAGATTAATAGTCAAAAAGGCCAAAATAATGTCATTTGTGAGGATCTAATAGTCCCGCTTGCCTTAGCCGTCACTAGATGGCATAAGCTACCCCAAACTCAAGGCGGGATAGTGGTAAATTCAGTATTTAAATTAAGTAAGGATTGAATCCCAAATTTTCCCCAATTCAATCAAAGTCCTAACGTCATGTGTACACTACTCTATAAATAGTGAAGATAATTAAAACCCACCGTATCGCAAAAACACAATCTCATTTGATCTAGGAGTAGCGTCCGTCTCTGCCCGACAATGCTACTTGCTGCTCAGACATCGTGTATAATAGACGTTGGTTCAGGTGAGCTGCCACATTCCTCCTTCCCCCCCCCCCTTTTCTTGTTTAATCCTTACTTGTCGTGAACCATATGAAGTAATGTTGTTAAAAGCTTAACGTAGAGATTCGCTGCTCAGACATCGTGTATAACAGACGTTGGTTCAGTCCACAGACACCGGGACGTCGGAGTGTGCACGAGGCCATCTCGTGGTATTGCCCATAGACTCGTCTCGCATACACACTTACACTACCCATGAATTATTTATAAACTGAATGTAGTAGAAATGGTATTGATCTATCAGGTGAACTTTATTTTTTTTGTAGATAAGGTATAGAGATTTGAAAAGTGATGTGATCATGTAACGGAAAGGCGAAATTCAAACTCATTAACCGTTTTCTTTCTCTTACATTAATATGTTAGAAAATTAGGAGCGTGGAAGGAAACTTAGTGGTTGTGAATAAAAAATTTAATTTTTGAGTTGTTCCTCGAGGCTAAACAAGCCCGAGTGATAATGTATTTTTGGTGATTATGCATTAACGATGATTATGAATTGTTAATAATTATGAATTGATAGTGATTGTGAATTATTAGTGAATTGCATGATGAGATTATACTATACGGACGAAATAGAACACGAATAATTATTTTTCTTGGTTCGAGGCTATGCCAGCCCGAAAAGACAACCCAAGCCCATAAATGTCCCAGTCTTGAGGCTATTGACGAGCCCAAGAATAACCGACATTAAAGAGTGAGGTATGATGACCTCAAAAATCACTTGAATATTCCATTTGTTTCGCTTGGTGACAATATTGTATGATAATCGACCAAACCTTGGTTTTAATTTACAACCCTTTTCCATATGACTGAAGGTCATGTAATAAAAAATGTCTGTTGAAAACCAATATAGAATTATTAAAGTAGAGTAAAGTATATGTCATTTTTATACCCAATCAAGGGAAGTATATCCTCTCATGCATAACTCACTCCCCTTCCAATTCAAGATTCCTCCGCTTTGGGAACGACGACCACACGTGGTACTGACTTAATCTCGACTCGGCCAAAACTACAAACGCTACCAAAACTATCTTACACAATTAACCTTTATCATACCAAGTCAAAACACCACCCCCCTTTTGTTTTACTGAAGTGAATTTTCTATCAATCACGGAGGGGAGACGTAAGTCGAGTACCATTTGTATTATCAATGGGTAAGTCGAACAGAACCAACAACCGGTAAGATTATAAATCCTAACATTACACTGATGGAACAATAGTGGTGGGATTGAAAAATCCCGTCGTTACACTCTTACTGCTAGTGAGGAGGGGACCTGAGTCTTCGGCCTGTTCTGCTCGACTGACTCATATGTTCGTTTGTCCTAACATTGAAAGCACGGATTGCGCTACCAATATACCCGACCTGGTAAGTTGGGCAAGTGAATTAATAAACAGCAGACGAAGGTAGGTCGATCAGAACAAGGTCTTTGACGTGAAAAATTGAGCCAGTTTTGAATGAATTAGTATAATCTTAAAGTAAATTTGAGGATAAAATTTAACGAGGCTGTTTAGGCATGTAGTGGTTGTTAAGAAAATTCCTTACAAGACGATAGAACAAGTTACCACTGTAGCCATTATTTACAAAATACCCATTATTTACAAAATACTTTCCTAGGATGCAAATCTCATAATGGAAAAGAGAATATGTAGATGAGAGAAAATATGCCCTATGTAACAAGGTCTTAACAGCATTGATTTAAAACATTTTACAACAATGACTGAAAAAACTGCTACCCAAACTTGAGAAAGTAGGCTTACGGAACACAGAACACAGGAATTTACCATTATATTTCCTAACCAGGATATCTAAAAATAGGAGACAACCACTGGACCGTTTCAATCGTGAACTGTATGTTATCATGGCGAGTGTTAATACAGTACAAAAAATCCAAAGAATGGCTTTCATCTCTAAATATGACAAATGTATCATTGACATACCTTCGGTACATCCATGGTTTAATATTACTTGGACAATCTCTTAGTCAAGATTTCTCATAATAACATAAAAAGATGCTGGCAAAAGTAGGTTCAAGGGGGTGATCCCATAACAACAATATTAATCTGTTTGTAGAGTTCGTTATTGAAAATGAACAAGCCATCCTTAACACAAAGAGCCAAAAGTTTTTTGAATACATTTCTTGTCATTCCCCTGAAAAACTGAATGTCTTTATAGAGCATTCTCAAATTATGTTTATGGTTTCATCATTGGTATATTATTAAAAAAGGAGGTAACATCAAAACTGCACATAAAATAAGTATCAGGTATTTTAATTTTGGACAGAGAATCTGCAAACTCGTACGAGTTCTTCACTGTGAACTCATTGGTGTTTAGGGCATTTAGAAGTGGGACAAGATACTTTGACAATTTAAATGAAGCAGTATTGTAAACAGCCATGATGGGACGGAGGGGAACCGATGGTTTGTGTACCTTAGGTAAACGATATAACAAGGCAGGAGTCGACCCCACAGGTTTCAGGGATTTTGATTCTTCAGAAAAAATGACATCAAGGGAAACTACCTTACTGATGAATCTAGTCACCTGATCTGATTTCCTGGACACAGCGAGAACTGCAGAGTGCCGTAGTTTAGTAAATTAAGTAAAGTCATTTAATATTTTTCTCATTTTAAGGAGATAATCGGACTTGTTCGTAAGGAAGATTCCCTTTCCTCCATCGGGAAGACATTTAACCGGATCTTTTTTGTTTTGAATGTTCTTCAGTAATTTAAAATCTGACCAATTTATTATGGGATAGAACACTGTTGTGGGCTAAAAACTGTAAAAAGTTTCAGAGGCTATGTGGCGTATGATTTTAACAACCGAATCAAATCGATAGCCATTAGCGGTTTTAACACTTTTAAATCTGTTTACATAATTTTCAAATGCTAAGAAATATCTGTAAAAAGAAGGCTCAAACACTAGGACACAGAAATCCAAGCCAAAGGATAATAGGAACTTTACCCTTTTTGAGAGGGAAACGTCTGAATAATTAAAAATGCTGTTCACGTCAATATTCGTTGTCCTCTTCCTTCTGAAACTGAGGTTCCCTATGAACACCCCACTACCTGACGCTTCTAAATTATTTTACTATTGTCAAAGTAAGAATGATGAAACTCCTTTGGCACTTATGATCAAGGGAAAAGAAATACGCAAGGGAAAATAAGTGACATTATCTGCATACACATCCATCCTCTGCAGATTTTTCTTTAATCGCGGGGAGCTCCTCAGTTCTTTGTTTGTCAGTGTTACAGAAGGCAGGTGGCTGTCAGTGGTTCCTGTATACCGTATAGCTTTGAAGTATTTGGAAAATTAATTAAGGCATTTCATAAAGAGAAATATAGATAGCGGTCTGTCTTACGCTAGACGCCTTAATCTCGTAATGGGTAACCACAGAGAAATCGCCTCCATGTCGCCTTGTCTCCCGTCATTTTGCTGTCCTTCCCCCAGCTCACACCCTCCTCTCTCATATGCGTCTTCATTCCATCCCTTCATCCCATCCTCGGTCTCCCTTCTGATCTCCCCCATGTCACGAATTCGCATTAGCGTATTTATAAGTTCGTGACATTGGATCTTAGTGGGAAAACCACGAACTCTGCTGGAATTCCCACTGGACGTCACTGAGATCAATTGTCCTCATATTCACTCGATCGGGATGGTTTTCAGGACATATGTCACTGTTTCACAAGTGACCATTCTTACCCACGACATTAGTGCCTTCACTGAGTTATTTATTGTGAGCGTATATCGTTCACCCTCTCTCGTTGACAGTTGACTTAGGCCACGCCTACTTCCTGCAAACTTGGCCAATCACTACCTCTTTCAACTGTTTGAAGTTAGTCAGCTTTGAGTCGTCGCGAGAATAGGACCGTTGGTGCCCAGCGTGAAGAGCGTCTTCGTTGTACAGCGAGTTCCTGAATCTCCACCTAGATGGTGAATTGGCGAAGCTGGCTTGGCAAATTGCAGCGTCTGATGTCCTGCACAGGCGCCCAGTCTCTTCGCTCGGCTCCCCTCCACTGACCAGTATTTCTTTTCGTTTTTCTAGGCTTGAGTGTGTTTAGCTTTTCAATGAGCGAGTGAGTGTATTCTCCTTGTTATTTTGAATTCATTTTTGAGACTCATGTAACGTAAATTTAATTCATTGTAATCAATAAATTTACAGTTCTTTTCTTTAAGCTTAATGTAATTAAACTAGTGTTTTATTTCTCCACATTAAGCTTATTTTAGTTGCTGCTCCTAGTTTGCACAATCTCTTTACATTATTCATAACTTATACTTAGGCCAGTTCTTTTGTATCAAATTTAAATCCGTTGTGCCAGCAAGGAGTTAATGCACCGGCAAGAACCTGTTTTTTACTGTTAGCATTAGTTATTGATTGTCAGGGGTGGAGTCACTTTCTCAAGAGGCTAACAGTACTAACAAACAGCACGCGTGAGTAATTAGACTCTGCTGTGTACTGTTGAGAAAGTTTATAAATTCTCGTCCTCAGAGAATTGGAGAAGTAAAGTAAAACTTACTGCTTGATTTTCACAAGTTAATTCCTTGTCTCTATATTTTCAAGTAACATCCATTATTATTGATTCATAAATTCACATCCCCCCTTGACACCCCACTTCACCTCACTCGCATACACTCTCCTCGTTAATCTCTCTCCAGGTATTTAGAAACTGAATTGATATTTTCTCAGCACTTTCTTATATCATGATTACTAAAAGTCATCCTAAATCAACAGCTTTACAGAGAGGTTCAAAGCGTTAATTAATGTTTTATCCTTGTTATTACGAAAATCTGACAATATTAACATGATCTGCCGAAACACAGACAAAAATGAAGACCAGGTTTTAAATTATCTTAAATAATTACAATCTTGATGATCTTTCTGACTTTGTTTTGCACCTAAGGATGGGGTGAAACTGGACCTAGAAAACAAAGAAAGAGAATACATGAAAGAGGAAGAACTAATAACAGCATGTCCAGTGTCACAGGCGAGTCCCTCATTCACACACCAGTCTAGCCCGCCGAGCCCTGACTCCAAGTACTACCTTATTCTTATTATCGCTGAAATTATTAAAATACTTCCACTCCCGTTTTTTTAGGGAGAGATGAAAAGAACACCTAAATATAGATTCTAATCGTGGCACTAATCCAATATAACTGCATGCTCGAACACAAATAAGAAGACACCAATAAATCCAGATGATGGGGCTGCCCTATCATACAAACTCCCCTCAACTTACCCTCTATCCTTCAGATAGCGGACGGTGGACTTTCTCAGGCTTTCACTTACTAGGGTGTACAGGTACTCCTCCTTGTCAGACTGTTACTGTCCATTGACGGAGACTGGAGACCAATTCTGGTCCACACACATGTACTTAGTATCAGGGCTGTGTGCAGGCTTTTTGAAAGGGAGGAATTTGAAAAAAAAAATCGTAACATAATTAATTCACTATTTCATTCATTCATTCATTCATCATCTAATCCTGTGGTGCCCCATGAGGAGCATAGGAGCCTGGGGCTAAGGAAGTTGGTCATGACATTTAAGATGAGAGTGACCAGTCTCATTCATCCCTGAGTGGCAATACGTGAGCAATTAACCCTAACCATCTCTTGGATGTAAACCTTCACAGGCTCAGTCCGAATGGAGTACCTTAATTAACCACTAAACAAAGTAATGCAATAAGGTAAACTTAAGTACTGTGCTGTAACTGACTCAAGTATTGAAAGGGTACAAACTCTGGGTAATTTACATACTGAACTCTTCAGAACCTTGGAAGTGAAAGCAGTGTGGATATCAATGGATAGAGCACCTTGGAAGTTAGGGCAACTGAGAGAGGGTGAGTCTGTTATAAATATGGGAGATGTTTCAGAATATTGCAACCTTGTCCTACGACTAACACACTAAATTGCTTTACATGTAGCAATGGAAGATTAACATACCAGTATAATTTTTAAGCAATTTACTGAGGAATTAATATTTACCAAGAAATTAATAGCACAACAGATCATCAAAACGTGTCATGAATTTACTTTTCAAATTAAGTTGTCAGGTGAAGACTGGCAACTTTTGGGAGTTCGTGAACTCTCCTATTCATTGTTTCTTATAATCTGTAGACCTTTTTCACTCTTTCTCGAATATTTTTATATTGTAACATTTTTTACAGGATTTCTTTTAATGAGTTGCGTTTTCATTAGGCTATTATTTTCATTTGATTTTTTCATTCTTTCCAAAAGGAGGGTTAACCCCCATCCTGTGTGCATTGCCCTGCTTAGTATTATGTAAAACTAACATTAGACTAAAACAAGAGCTAGTCAGGTGCTGCCGTTAGAAATGTGGGTACAAGTTGATCGTATTACCATCCGGTTCGTATATAAACAGTATACTCAGCTTCAAAGTATGTGGTGGCAATAACACAAAAAATGAAGCACACAAAATTTACAATTAAACATTGAAGAAATTAAAGAAAAACTACAGACAAAATATATTTTCTCAATGACACCACACTGGCATTATTTCAAGAAAATACTTGCAAATAATTAATCCACTTTGCATTTCAGCGGTTACACTATACTTCAATAGCATGGACCAAGCGGCAGAGAAGGGGTTCGCCACTTAACCGTTAGTAGTTAAAAAAAAAAAAAAATCACTAACACCACACAGCCGACACAAAACACATACAAAATGGCAACCCTAGAAAAACTACATACGTTACTGAAATACCAGCACCGGGAAGACCAGAACCAAGGGGAGTCCACAGGGAGGCGCGGGAAGGGACCGAGCCTAATGGGCTCGTCCCCTACCACCAGACGCCCCTCTTCCCCTCAGTGGAGCCAGCGGTGAGTACGCCACCCTGCCGCACTACTCTCGGGCCAGACCAGCACTTGCCAGGATCAGAGTGGGACTTGTTCCTTGCCAGTGGTAGAACCATGACGACGGCCAATGTCTGCATTGGGGAGAAGTCGGCCACCGTACGCTTCTCGTCTACCACCCCCTGCAGCGGCAATGGCCACTGTCCGTGCTGGGGAAGGATCGGCCACTGTCTGTCCTTCACCTGCAGCCTTCGGCGGGAGCAGACCCAAGGCGACGGCCATCGTCCATGCTGGGGAGAGAACGGCCACCGTCCTTCTTTTGTCTGCAGTCCCAGGGCAAGGCAGAATCATGGCAATGGCCACCGTCTGCACTGGGGCGGAATTGGCCACTGTCCGTCCCTCGTCTGCCACCTCCACAGGGAGCAGGACCGTGGCGACGGCTACCATCCACACCAGGGAGAGAACGGCCACCATCCGTCTCTCATCTGTGTTCCCAGGGTCAAGCGAAACCATGACAGTGGCCACCATCCGGACCGGGGAGGGATCAACCACCATCTGTCCCTCGTCTGCTACCCCTGAGATGCCCCTCAAGGGGAACGTCCATTGCTCGCCTTCCCCTCCAGAAGCCGAGTGGGACACCCCTCTTGCTCTCCCCACAGAGCCAGCCCCCCAGCAGAGTTGCAGCTGGAGATGATCTGTAGCAGCCCCATTGTGAGTCTGGGGATACACTCCCTGCAGCCAATGCCCCTGTGTCACCCCTTGCTGTCCGACTGCCGGAGGAAGAGACGCCACAGGCAGCCCTTGATGGCCTCTCGTCCCGAGTGAGGTTGCAGTCCCCAGCCACACAGTGGCATCCCCAGGACTCACAACCGAGATTTCCCCAGCCCCTACCAACAAGTAGTCCTCCCCCAGGAACAGGCGCAAGGGAGCACACCTGCTCACCCTGTCCAGGCCCAATCCTGAGGGCCGATCTACCCACTGAGGCCCCACCAGCTAAGGGCCCTCCTTTACACTGCCCAGCAAAAAACCTCTGACGACCCAGCCCCTGATGGTGGTCCCGTGTCTCCTGTGAGAGAGTAAGTCTGATGGGACCCGTCCCACACCTGGACGACACCTGTAGCAGCTCAGTCACCAGTAGCCCAACCCAGGTCCCCTGTGTCACAGAGAGTGTATTAATCTGTACATCGTATCGTGTTTAGTATATGTATCTTTGTGGCAATATACCTGAAAGGATGGTTGACCCAAGTTTTCATGCCCTGTTCCTCTAGTTACATGCTCCAGACTCAGTCTTGAAGGGAACCCCAGACCAGTCACTTGTGCACAGAGAAGGAGTTGAGCTCTGAACACACAGCATAACACTGGTGGCTAGCAGTGGTTCTTGATCCAATCAGAGAGCAACGAGGAACAAAAGGGAAAGTTTAACAAAATGGTGGCCAAACTGCATGTACAATTGCCAAAATTCGACCTCTAACAATGCGACATAAACACATACACGTGCATGATAAAACCACTACTGGACATTGCATTCGACCACGATAGGGAGAAAATAGCAGTCACTCTACCGCACTTGGGAAAAGTGGTGTCAAGCATCACCATGAAGATTGTCTTGGAGCTGACATGGGCGTAGTTCATGCAAATCATGATCCAAGCAGCCATGCCATCCCTAGGGAAAGTTGTGGCCTTATCTCAGCTTGACAGCCTCATCTACGACAGGCCAGGCTAGGTGACTCGTCATTGCCGCTTACCCGGAGACCAACACAGCCACCCGGGAACAACATATCTTCAATACCCTGTTGAGGATCCTCCCCTGCACCATAATGGAGAATTTCACAACCCAACGGGAGACCTTGACAGAGACATCGAGCTGGTCAGATGCCTTGTAGCCGCTTGCTCCACCCCACAACACATCAGTGCAGTCAGCAAATTTCCAACACAGAGGACACCATACCCCAAACCATGGACACCCCCCACCCATGCAAGCCCTTCAACAACACCCACTATACTCAGGGCACACCCTGCCAAATGACGCCCCGCCTCTAAGGAGAATACTAACCTCATTTCTATCAACCCTTGGAAATTCTCCACCTGTAGTCACCGATGCCCTATTCACAACATATGTGAACAAAATTTGTTCACGTATGTTGTGAATAGGGCAGCTTTTATTTAATAAAAGCTGCCCGACGCAGACCAACCACCCAAGGGTACTGTAGAGTCTCCTTCCTAGACGATGAGGGCGCTGAGGACAATGCCTCATCCGCTGACTACACCGACCCCAGAGAAGTGGAGCCCAAAGGAGACGCCCCATAACAGCTGGATTTTTAGGACCGTCCCCGTACCTCCCCACAGTGGCGGAGGCCACCTAAAAAAAATACCACCCCCCTCTCTATGACAAGATGAGACTGAATGGGGTAAAGGTGAGGCTACTGGTTGACATGGAAGTGGCTAGATCCTGTCTCTGCAGTCACTTCTACTCCCGCCACGCCTCAGCTTTCGGCCCGCTTCTCCCCACTTCAGCTCACCTCATAGATGCGGGGATGGCCCCCTGCCAGTACATTGGGAAACTCGGGCGCTGCATGCTGATATCCACCAGGAAGTATCCACCCAGTACAAATTCATCATCTTTGACTCAACCTGCCGTGTCTGTGATGGCTACTTAGGGCTGGACCTCCTGCAGAAGTTACATACCAATATCGACACCCACAAGTGATGTCTCCACTTTCGGAAGCCTCCAGACCCCCTATCCCAGCCATTCTGCACGTGCACACCCCCACCTATTCCATCACCCTGTCTCCTCCCGTCATGTCCTCTACCCTGTCCTCTATCCCCACTACCCTTCCTGCTCCTCCACACACCAGTTTAATTGTTACCATCGCCTCCTGCTTTACTGTTCCCCCTCAGCACGAGGCCTGGCTGCACCTGAACAGGCCCACCAAAACCTCCATCCTATTCTCTCCTAACCTGCCTTCTGGAACCAGCTCTTCCTGCCTACTGTCCCCCACCTTCCTCCCCGCTCACCTCTGGGAGGTATGTAAAGCCAACATCACCACCCCTCTCATCCTCCCCAGAATATTAGTGGTTGGTGAAATAGAAGAAGCTGAGCCAGGCACACACACCCTTCTCTCCTGCCACCCTACTCCCCCTACCAGAACACCTCTCACCACACCAGGCTGACAGCCTCCAACTCCTCTTCCTGGACTTCCAAGACCTCTTCTCATTAGGACTGGCAGACATCAGCCACACCACATACCTGGCGCATGACTACAGGACCACCCATTCATCAACCATCATTGCTGAAAAACCCCAAGCAATGGGCCAAGGAAGACAGGCAGGTCCAAGAAATGCTTGATGCCGGCATCATATCTTCACCCACCAGCCCTTGGTCCTCCCCAGTCATCCTAGTTAAAAAGAAGGACGGCACCATGCACTTCTGTGTGGATGAGCAACAACTAAACAACGTGACCACAAAAGACGCCACCCCCCCCTACCCAGGATAGACGACTCTCTCGACTACTTGTATGGAGCATCCTGGTTTTCCACCTTGGATCTCCAGTCAGGATACTGGCAAGTCCCTGTGCACTCAGAGGACAGAGGAAAAACAGCTTTCTCGACCAGCAATGGGATACACTATGAATTCCATGTCCTACCCTTTGGACTTTGCAATGCCCCTGCTACATTTTCATGGCTAATGGAGTCAGTTCTCAGCGGCCTCACCTGGGAAATCTGCCTGGTGTACCTGGATGATGTCATCATTTTCAGCTGGACATGGGCCGACCACCTCCAGTGCCTCAAGCAAGTCTTCCTTCGCATTCGACAGGCAGGACTTAAGCTCAGGCCTTCAAAATGCATCCTGGCTGAATGATCTGTTTCCTTCCTAGGATACATCATCTCTGAGGAATGCATAGCACCCAATCCTGACAAACTGCATGCAATCGCAGACCTCCCCCTACCACAATATGTCCACGATGTCCGTGCCTTTATCGGGCTCATGTCCTACTACTGGCTCTTCATGAAAGGGTTCGCAAACATCGCGAAGCCCCTCCAGGGCATGACGGCAAAGGGCGAACCTTTCACCTGGACTGATGATTGCATTACAGCATTTCACACCCTCAAGACCAAGCTCATCACTGCTCCAATCGTCGCATTCCCCGACTAAATTCTGCCCTTTCGCCTATACACCGACGTATCCCTAGTGGCAATTGGCATCGTCCTTGCCCAGGTCCAAGAAGGGGGAGAGCACATAATCACCTGTGCCAGCCGTACCCTCAACTAAGACGAGAAAAACTATGCAGCCACCAGACGAGAATGCCTAGGCATCATATGGGCATTGGAATCCTTCCGAGCCTAGCTCTCGGGCATGCATGTCACCATCATAACTGACCACCAGTCCCTGTATTGGCTATGCCAGTCCCAGACCCACAACGCACAGCTCATCAGGTGGAGAGAAACTCTCGACGAGTTCAACTTCGAGATCGCTTACTGGCCTGGCAAGTTACACACCAATGCTGATGCCTTGTCCCGAGTGCCCATCAACTTCATCAGTGCCGCCAACAGCCTCCTACATCAGTGGCAAAACAAAGGTCACCCCAACTGGATACCACCCCAAGTATTTTCTAAGCTCCACCAGCACGCCGATCACTTGTTCACCCAGTCCGGATACAGTGCTAGACCCTGACACTGCCCTTGACACAATGACCCACTTACATTCAGATAACGTCATTCATTTCGGCACCAAGAAATTACTACAGGTGTTTAATGACATCTACTGGACACCCAGCCCCTCCAACCTGGCCAAATAAGTCACCCAGGCCTGCCAGGCCTGAGCATTAGGCAAAGATATCACACGAACACCTGATCCTTCAGGGAACATCACCACCCACAAACCATGGCAACAGCTGTCTATAGACATAGTCGGCCCCCTACTGCCTAGAGCCGGCTACAAATACATCATTACCTTCGTGGACACGTACTCAAAATTCCTCATCGCCTGCCCAGCCAAAGAACACCACGCCATGGCCGTGGCTGATGCCCTCATCTGCCAGGTCCTTCCCTACTTTGGCATTCCCCAAGCCCTTCACTCTGACAATGCCCTGGAATTCACCAGTAAAATATGAAAGGAACTCACCATATTCGGATACCAGATCTCCCATTCCTATCCCTACTGGCCCCAAGGTAACAGTATATGTGAGAGAAGCCACCGCACCCTCCTCAACCAGGTGCGGGCCAGGACAGAAGAAATGAAAAAAAGGGACTGCCAACACACGTAAAAATTGTACAGTGGGGAATGAACACCTGCCCCCGATAAGACAGCATTATTCCCCACGAACGAGTGTTCGGAGAAACCCCCCTCCTCCTACCCCTCCGACGCCATTTACAGCCCCCCTCCACATCCCCCATGTCCAACCCTCTTCACCACCTCAAGAGGCGATTACATCACCTACAAGAACACCAATGACCTTCAACCCGACATCGCCCCCACCAACTCCTACAAGCCAGGAGACTCAGTTGAGGTAGTACAACTACTGGTCCCGAGCAAGCTTTCACTACAGTTTGTAGGACTTTATACCATTATCACCGTCACCATCCCCTACCAAATAACCATCCAGTACCACAATACCCCCCGTACCTATCACAACCACCACGTGCGGCTTTTCTGCCCCCCCACCCACCACCTCTCAACCACGCCATACTCACTCCCCCATCCAGCATGCTGCACCACCACCCGCTACCTACGACCCCACATCTGACTCATACGCCTGCTCCATCACGCCCTCTCACTCCTCACCCTCACGCACTCCCCCTTCCACAACCACATCCCCCACCTCACCCTCCACCCTTTCCACACCCTCCCCACAGACCCCCACCACACCCCTGGTGACCTCACCTCCTACTTCACCACCTGCCACCACACCACCACCACAAGATGCAAAGACCCTGCAACCCAACCAGGAGACCCCTCACCCATCCCCAGCCACCCTGCCACGTGACTAACGCTCCACGTCATCTACACCTACCCTGACCACTGCCACCACTACACCCACACATTCCTCTCCTCCAACATTCCACACCCACATCCTACACCAGACCCCACACCAGCTCCTCATCCTCCTCCACTGCCACAACCCTGCCTCCTAACACCAGAACTCTACCATCCAAACGCAAAACCACCCACCTCCACCCGGCCGCCTCGCCACGTGGCCCCAGTTCCTCACCACCCACACGTGTCCTCACCACCACCATGACCAGATCCAGCCAGCTCTCTCGCTCACCAGCTAGATACACAACCACACCCTCACCCATACCCCCAATGCCCCCAGCACCCCCTGAACCACCCACCTCCACGTCCCCCACTCCCAACACAGCCCCCATAACCCTAAGGAGACATCAAGCACAGGGTAAGTTCCAGTGGCCAAGCCTACCAAGGCGAGGATTAGCACCTGTCCCCGGCGACCTCATAAAACCCAGGTCACCTCATCTGTTTCCAGCATTCAGCCGGAAACCACCATCCACTCACACCTCCAGAGATGAAGATCTGATGAGTGACCTGGACCCCTGGACATGGGAAGCACCACCACCTCTGGGGGAAACCTCACCTCCTCCACCTCCTACAAAGGACCACGCAGGCCTCCACCCTTCACATAATCTATGATCCACACCAAGAACCAAACCTACCCACCCACCACTGGACCACCCTCCTCCACCACCTCACGCCGACCCACCGAACTGCTACCTCCAACACCTACCACCTCCAGCCACGAGGTCATGACTCCCAACCACGACGATGGTGATATACCATCACCGGGCAGACCAGCACCAAGGGGAGTACACAGGGAGGTGCGGGAAGGGCCCAAGCCTAATGGGCATACATCCCCTACCACCAGACCCCCCTCTTCCCCTCAACGGAGCCCGCATGGAGTGTCCCACCACACCGCACTACTCTCGGGCCAGACCAGCACTCACCAGGATCAGGGTGGGACTTGCTCCTTGCCAGTCCCAGGTAGAACCACAATGACGGCCACTATCTGTGTCAGGGAGAAGTCAGTCACCATACGCTTCTCGCCCACCACCCCCTGCAGGACCGGAGTGACAGTCACGGTCCACTCAGGGGAAGGATCGGCCACCATCCCTCCTTCACCTGCAGCCTCCAATGGGAAAAAGCCATGGTGATGGCCACTGTCCATGCCGGGGAGAGAATGACCACCGTCCTTCTCTCATCTGCTACGCCTGTGACACCCCTCAAGGGGAACGTCCCTTGCTCACCTCACTCCTCCAGAGGCCGAGTGGAACACCCCTCTCGTTCTCCCCACAGAGCCAGCCCCCCAATGGAGTTGCAGCTGGAGAGGATCTGGAGCGGCCCCATAGTTAGTCTGGCAGTACGCTCCAAGCAGACCTTTGCTGTCGGACTCCCAGAGGAACAAATGCTGCAGGCAGCCCCTGACGGCCTCTTGTCCCGAGCAAGGCCACAGCCCCCAGCCACACAGGGGCATCCCCAGTACTCTGGGCTGAGACTTGCCCAGCCCCACTAATGAGCAGTCCTCCCCTAGGAACAGGCGCAAGGAAGCGCTCCTGCTCGCCCTGTTCGGCCCTGGTCCTGAGGGCCGACCTACCCACTCAGGCCCCACCAGGGATGGGCCTTCCCCTACACCACCCAGCAGCCCACCTCGAGCGACCCGGTCCCTGACGGTGGTCCGTGTCTCCTGCAGGAGAGTACGCCTGACGGGACCCCTGTCACACCTGGACAACACCTGTAGCAGCCCAGTCACCGGTAGCCCAACCCGGGTCCTCTGTGTCGCAGAGTGTATTGTTCCAATCACTGTATTGTGTTTAGTATTGTGTATCTTTGTGGCAATATATGTGTAAGGTTGGTTGACCAGAGATTTTATGGTGCTCCTCTAGTTGCATGCTCTAGACTCAGTCTTGAAGGGAACCCCAGACCCGATGCTCGTGCTCAGAGAACAAGGAGTTGAGCTCTGAACACGCAGCATAACACTTACATATAATTAATAATATAAAAAGGAATAGGAAACATAGTAAACACGTGCATGCCAGCGACCCAAATTGCTATTCTAGTCATTCTTCATCCATCATTCCACCACAAATTGTGCCAGATGCTCATCTAGCTGGAGACCTAATCTTTCTTTGTTCAAGAACATTTTTTGTTTATTATTCTTCCTATCACAAGACAATACAATTCAAGGTACATGGTGAAGAGGTCTGTTTGTGCCATCTTACTTTTTCAGTTCAAAATTTTTTTTAAGCTTAACAATATCATTTGTACAGAAGAAGAAAAAATAAATGTAAATAATTGGATCGAAAGAATGAAAAAAAAAAATGGCTTTACACACACACACACACACACACACACACACACGAGGGAATAAAAAGGAGGAAGGTAGTAGACCCAAGTCATGAGAAGAATGTAAACAAGATGATTAAGTTGATGTACTCAAATGTACAGTACATGGAATGGTATCTAAATTATTAGAGATGAATGATCATATCAGAGAAAATGAACCACGTATAATATGCCTAACTGAAACAAAATGAACACCAAGGATATCAAATGACATCCGAAACTTAGAGGAATACAATACAGGGAGAAGAGATAGGAACTTAAAAAAAGGAGGAGGAATTATAATATTAACAAAGAAAAATCTAAAACTCAAAGAAATAGAACTAGATATACCCTTACAAATAGAACTGATTCCAGTAGAGATCAATTCATCTGAAGGGAAAGTAATTGTAGCAAGTTTATAAATGCCACCCAGAACACATGGGAAAGAGGCGAATATGAGGATCTGGCAGAGAGTACAATTCAGAGTTTAAGGGCATAACTACATAGAACGGAAGGGAAATCGGAAAGATTTATACTAAGTGGAAATTTTAATACAAATATAAATTGGAAAACTCTAGATATAATAAGCCAAGAAAGCTGTTGGGACAAAAAGCTCCTGGATCTCGTATAGGAGTTTTTCCTAACGCAACATGTAAGGGAAAGCACCAGAAAAAGAGGACTCGATGTACCCTCAGTGCTAGATCTTATACTTACCAGGCAAGAAAACGATATTGACGAGTTAATGTATCACCCTCCATTCGGCAAAAGCGACCATGCAGTACTAAACTGCAACTTCAGGATTGCATATGACGTAGTTAACTGCAATGAAAGTTACAAAAAGGGCCTAAATTATGAAAAGGGAAACTACCATGACCTAAAGAAGTACTTTTTAGAAATGGATTGGGAAAAGGAGCTTAGAGGACAAGATTTAAGTGATATATATAAAAAATATATATATAAAAAATTTATGAAATAGGAGTCAAGAAGTACATCCCACAGCACAAGGAAGCAGAAAAGAAAATATGGAAGTGGTTTAATAAAGAATGTAAAAAATCGAAAGAAAAAAGAGAATTGTTTTGGATTATATACAGAATACACAGTCGTGAAAGGGCATATAACAGCTATAAACAGGCAAGAAACGATTATACAAGAATAAGGACGGAAGCCCAAAAACAGTTTGAGGAGGACATCGTAAATAAAATTAACGGTCAACCGAAGCTATTTTACAGCTACATCCGAAGCAGAACCAAAATAAAAGATCAAATACAATTCATTACAGTTGAGGGGATCACCTACAAACAAGAGAAGGAAATTTGAGAAGCACTAAATAAGAATTCCAATCGGTTTTTGCAGAAGAAAATAATTTTGAGAGAGATTATATGGAACATGCATGCCCACACATACTACCAGATATACAAATATCAGAAAAAGAAATACAGGAGGAGTTAAGTATATTAGACAAAGGAAAAGCAAATGGTCCTGATGAAATTTCATTTTGGGTGCTACATGAATGTGCAAAGGAGTTAAGTAAACCGTTATCTTTAATTTTCAAGGAATCCTTGGAACAACGTAAACTACCTGATATTTGGAAGAAAGCAAATACAGTTCCCTTATTCAAAGAGGGTAATAGACAAAATCCATTCAGCACCCGGCCAGTATCACTAACCAGTGTTTTAAGCAAGGTATTAGAAAAGCTGATTAGAAAAGTTTAGGTATATCATCTAGAATAACACAATATGATAACAGAAAGACAATTTGGTTTCAGAAAAGGAAAATCATGTGTTACTAATTTGTTAAGCTACTGTGATAGAGTAACAGAAACATTACGGAACAGAGACGGATGGGTGGACAGTATCTATTTAGAGTTCAAGAAAGCATTTGGCAGAGTACATCACCAAAGACTTTTATGGAAACTGTACCATCACGGAGGAATCCGAGGCAAACTGAATTGTTGGATGCAAGTTTTTCTCAAAATAAGAGAAATGAGAACAGTACTAAGGGGAAATTACTCATCATGGAGGGAAGTGACTAGCGGAGTTCCACAGGGCCCAGTGCTGGCACCGTTATGTTTTTAGTGTATATAATGATATAGACAGTAACATAAGAAATGAATGCAATCAAAATATGTTTGCTGATGATTCAGAAATACAAAGGAGAATTACTAACACAGACTCTTTTAAAGAGCTACAAGAAGAATTAAATAAATTTCATGAATGGAGCAATACATGGCAAATGGAATTCAATGTGGACAAGTGTCATGTAATCAAATTTGGTAAAAGTGGAAAAAGACCTGATTGGGATTATAAGTTAGGAAGTAAAGCCGTACACACATCAGAAAAAAAGAAGAACCTAGGTGTGATTATCAATAACAGACTATCTCCGGCTGACCACATCAGTGAGAAGGTACAGAAAATGTTTACACTGCTTGCAAATATGAGAATAGCATTCACATACATAAGTGAAGAGATGCTAAGAAAGATAATAACATCATTCATCAGACCAACCCTGGAGTATTGTCAGTAGTCTGGGGTCCTCATCTCAAAAAACATATTGATAAGATTGAAAAAGTTCAAAGGGCCGCTACAAGATGGGTACCAGGCTTGAGGGATCAAGGCTACGAAGAAAGGCTAGAAAAAATGAATCTGCCTACAATACAGGAGAGAAGGAAAAGAGGAGACATGATTATGCTATATAAATGCATATCAGGGAAGGAGAAAATAGACATAAATAATTACATAGCCTATGGGGATGCATCAGCAAGAAGACACTACAAAAAACTGCACAAAAGAAAGGCGATAAAGACGTAAGGAAATTTAGTTTCCCAGATAGGGCAATTGATCAGTGAAATGCACTACCGAATGAAATAGTGTGTGCCAA
Organism: Coenobita brevimanus; assembly: GCF_032717465.1. Taxonomy (NCBI): domain Eukaryota; kingdom Metazoa; phylum Arthropoda; class Malacostraca; order Decapoda; family Coenobitidae; genus Coenobita; species Coenobita brevimanus. The sequence continues at coordinate 43,762,217 of NC_137053.1, read as the reverse complement.
AACAATTAATAAATTTAAGGACATGTACGATAAAAATGGTTTAAGACACGGGACAGTACGAGCTTGACTCATTCCTGTAAAGATACAATTAGGTAAGAACAATTAGGTAAGAACACACACACACACACACACACACACACACACACACACACACACACACACACACACACAGGAGAAGCTCTTATCTTCGAGAAATTGCAACTCTTGAGTCTTTCAGTACAGTTACATCATTTGTACAATTTTCTTCCTACATCCAAATAATATTCTTTAGCTAAAGGGACACCTTCGTAGTTTGAATGGTCAGATATAACCATCGTTAACCCGTCCAATAGTAGAGGTCTTCCCAGTTTGAGTAAGTGCTCCAGAGGTTGTAATAACAAATCGGGATTGACGTCACCGGATTCAGGTGAAAAACAACATCACATGCCATAAGGAGGAGACAGTTGAACAGGCACGTGCAATGGAGGTTGATTGAAAACTGGTAACAAGGAGAGCTGGGCCCCCACCGTAGCAGCTAAAAACGCTGAACGCAGCTTTATGAATGGGAACAAGATGTATTAAGAACTCTAATACAGATTACCATTACCAAATGTACTCTCTTGTCAATGACCACATGAGTAGAATATAGTTTTGACTTATCACAGAGTCCGTCCTGTCACTGAAAACCTACAGTATAGTGCACCAATCACATCACAGAGAACCAAAAACAACTAGAAAACCCTCAAAGAGTGCATACCTCCGCCAATGCCATTGCCATTAGAAAGAATCCGGATCCGGATCCGTGGATATAGGATCCGGATCCATATCCAAATCCGCTCCCAAATTTAATAAATTCTTTCTTGTTCCATGGCCAAGCTTTCCACAAAATATCATTGAATTTCATTGAGAACTTTAGGAGATATTGTAGGGGATACGCCGGATCCGGATCTGACCCAGAATTAATAATTTCTTCCTTGGACCATGGCCATCTCTTCCAAGAAATTTCATCAAAATCCGTTCATAACTTTTTGAGTAATCCCGAATCCGGATCCAGGTCCGCTCAAAATTTAATCGATTATTTCTTACTCCATGAAGCATCTTTCCACAAAATTGCATTAATATTCTAATAGAACTTTTGGAGTTATTTTGCAGGATACTCCGGATCCGGATGCGGAGCCAGCCCAAAATTTTATCATTTATTTCTTGATTCATGGCCCACACTTCCACAAAATTTCATCAAAATCTGTTTATAATAAGGTGACCAGAGTCCCGCTTTTAGGCGGGACAGTCCCGCTTTTTGGACGTCCGTCCCGCTTTTTTAATTGTGATTAGAATGTCCCGCTTTTTGAGCAAATTATCTTATTTGTCCCGCTTTCAGAAACTTACTATTGCATTAGATATCACATGACCTTGTTTTATGAAATTAGGATGAATTAGAAAAATTATGCATAACCCTAACCAGATGAATTACCGAATTATTAATATAAAATCTGTAATGCTCACTAGCTGGTAACTTTGGTTGACCCATACACTGTACCGTACGGTATGTTCGGAATTCGAAGGAGACTTTAGTGTTTGAATAGCAGCCTCAGTTTGAGGTGTAGCGCAGCAGCGGTCGCTGTCACATCAGTCAATATCTATCTGTCTATATCTATCTATCTATATATCTATCTAGATCTAACTATCTATAGCTATCTCTCTACCTATCTCTCTATATCTATCTATCTGTCTATATATATATATATATTTATATATATATATATATATATATATATATATATATATATATATATAGACACACACACACACACACACACACACACACACACACACACACACGCACGCGCGCGCGTCCCGCTTTTAGCTCCAATAAATCTGGTCACCTTAGTTTATAACCAATTGAGCATTCCTTCTGACAGACAAACAGACAGACAAACAAACCAACGCGTGGTAAAACATAACCTCCTTGGCAGATGTAATGAGCTTCCTAGCACCACACGGAATATTATCAACACATCCCTCGTCTTTCACAGAAAAGCTGTATTTTACAAACGCATTCACAAACATTGTCACCATTTCCACATTATTATTATTATTATTATTATTATTATTAAAACTTTCTACGTCCCGGTCAAAAGTTATTTTGTTTTAGTCAGTATAATGATAACAATAATAATAATAATATAATCAATAGCTTCCACACTACTGTTTTTACTGGTATTTAGACGTGTTTTCGCTGGTATTATTGTTACGTCCCCACCCCACACTGCCACAAGCTTCAATAGCAGTAGTTCAGTATAGGAAGGACGTTGCTCAGTTAGTTGTTCTTCTTATGGTTAGCCTTTCGGTGCACAGCACACAAGATCAGCTAAGGCGAAAATAAACACTGGCTTCTTAAAGTTCACTGTCTTTATTATCCAAATAATTCCACTTAATGCTTTCCAAGTTCACGTCGCTGTTCTCACAAGCACTTGAGCTATACAAACTTTACTAACTGCTATTACAGGTAATGCTTGACAACACTTCACTGTTATTACACTTAATGCTTGTCAACACTTCACTGTTATTACACATAATGCTTGACAACACTTCAGTGTTTTCACAAGTACCGAAAATATACAAGCTTCACTGTACTGACATGCACTGCACTCAAACTGAACTGAAAACCGACTGAACCTGAACTAGTCTCTTTCCCATCCTTATAATAGCTTGCATTACTCTCGAAACTTCTACATTTTTCTGGTGTATTCCAGAATGAGAGCACCAACTCGGAGACAACCAAAACATGCCAGTTTTCTTTCATTACATAACACTGTAAATTATTTACCATACATACTTAATTTCAATCACATAATTTAACAAGGAGTCATATAAATAAAACATTATAGAGAAAAATAATACATATATTAATGCATAACTTACGAAACAACTACGCTCACACACAGCAGGCAAACTGGGAACTCTGACTCATACTGGTACCGGACCTAGCTACCGTAAACATTGGGAAGCATCGAGATGTTTCTCGATCACTCAACTGGCAAATCTCGCTTCTTAACACTACCCCCTCCCTAGTTCTTTGTCGTCCAGACAAAACTACACAGTATATACAAACATAAACCTTTATCCTAATGAAACATCTAACTATACACAAAATAATCCTTCAACTTATGAGGTCTTCTATGCTGTTTCTGACGACGTCCTTGCTCCTCCACACAGTCCACCTCTCCATGAAGGTCTTGGTCCTCTTCCTGATTCACTTCTTCTCTTGGGGAAACTGTCATCATCCTCTTGCACTTCAGCTCCTAAGTCCTCCTCAACGTCTTCAGATGCGGGAGAGCACGATTCCTCGGAGACGTCCCAGCTGAACTATCCTGGCCCATGGTACTGCCACAGACAATTCACGTGTACCACCTTTGGGCGAGACTTCCTGCCTCCCCGAATCCAATACATTACGTCTGACAGGGGATGTAACACAGTGTAAGGCCCATCCAATGGGCTCTGCAGGTTTGGTGACTGTCCCTTCTTTCACTGAGGATTTTATAACCAAACTTGGTCACCATCCTTGAAATTCACATCACATGCCTTGGCATCATAATTGCACTTTATCACCTCTCCTGAAAACTTGAGGGCTCCTTGGACTTGATGATGTACCTCAGCCAGCCTTTCCTGAAGATGCTTTGCATAGCTGAAAGTGTCTGTAGGCTGCCCTTCACCAGGTGGTCTTCCCATTAACAAGTCAACGGGTAAGCGTAACTCGTGGCCCAACATCAGTTCTGCAGGGGTGAAGCCGGTAGACTTATGGGTTGCAGACCGATATGCCATAAACAACGCAGGTAAGTTCTGGTCCCATTCTGTTTGTCCATCGACACAGTACTTGGCCAGTTCTTGTCCTCGGGTCCAGTTGCATTTCTCCACCATCTCATCTGACTGTGTCCTTAGTGGGGTCGTGCTGGTCATGATCCCTAATAACTTGTAGCATTCCCGGAACAGAGCAGACTCAAAGTTTCTACCCTGGTCTGAATGTAATTCGCTCATGTGGCATCCGAAACAACAGAAAAACTGGTCAACCAACACCTGAGCAACAGTCGCAGCCGCTTGATCGGGGATGACATAGGCTTCTGGCCACTTTGTGAAGTAGTCCATGGTTACACATATATATTAGTTTCCTCTTTCAGTGAGTGGCAGAGGTCCAGCAATGTCCACTGCGACTCTTTCCATCGGTGCACCCACTTGGTACAACTGGAGAGAGGTGCAACCATGTTTCTTGGGTCTCTTTTTGGCACAACACACATCACAGGCCCGACACCACTCTTCAACATCCTGACACAAGCTAATCCAGTAGAACCTCTGTCGCAGCCAGCTTAGAGTTTTCTTCACTCCCAGGTGCCCATTAGTGATCTGGTTATTGGACTCATCCAAGATCTCGGACCTCATTTTCTTTGGAACCACCAGTTGTGAATACTTGCTGAGGCCATTGGGTGTCTCCCACTGATGCTCCAGTAGTCCGATGTTCAAATGAAGAAGGTTCCACTGAATCCAGTAACTTGGTCGCAGGGCTTAACATGGAAACTTCTTCCCAGGATGGTCGCACTATACTCTGCTGCAGCCTCTCTAGCACTGGTTGTAAATCTGCATCCTCCATCTGCATCCTCTTCAGGTCTTCATCTGATGCTGGCCTTGTCACTGCAGTATGGCTGCAGTTCATACTATGATCTTCATTTTTACTAAACTGCTGGCACTCTGGATCACAAGGCTGATGACTCAGGTTGTCAGCATTGCCATGTACTCACCCAGGATGGTGCTGCACCTCATAATTCTGCTGGTCTAGCTTCCTGAGCCAGCGTGCCAGTTGCCCTTTCGGATTCTTTAGCTTTTTCACCCACTTGAGTGCTGCATGATCCATCCTGATAATAAAGTTTGACCCATACAAGTAGGAATGGAAGAAATCAAGGCTCCCCATCACTGCCAAGAGCTCCTTACAGGTAACATAGTAGTTTGATTCTGGTGGGCTGAGCTTCTTGCTGTAATATGCTACCACATACTCTTTGTCATCCTTCGTCTGCGACAGGACTCCACCAATACCATGGTCACTTGCATCATAATTCAAGATAAATGGCTGATTCTGCTCTGGGTACGCCAGTACTGGGGAGCTTGCCATTACGTGCTTGAGCTTGTCGAAGGCTTTCTGATTCTCTGTTATCCATGCAAACTTCCCCCAACAGCTTGTGAAGGGGTGCAGCAATCGTTGCAAAGTCTTTAACAAAATGCCGATAGTAGGTGCACAAGCCCAGGAAACTCCGAAACTCACTCACACTAGTTGGAACTGGCCAGTTTTCCACAGCTGCCACCTTCTCTGGGTCAGTACGGACGACGCTTTCATCTACATGTGTCCCAGGTACTTTACTTCCTTATGAAACAAGTAGCATTCCTTGGGGTTCAGCTTGAGGTGCGCTGCACAGATCCTGTTCAACACCTCCAACAGCCTCTCCAGTTCCTTGTTGAAAGTCCGTCCAAACACAATTACATCATCTAGGTAGATGAGAGCCATCTGCCAGTGCAGGCCTTCCAGTACTTGGTCCATGAGGTGCTCAAAAGTAGCTGGGGCATTGCATAGGCCAAATGGCATCACTTTAAACTGTCATAAACCCCTTCCGTATGAAAAGGCTAACTTCTCTTTGTCCTTCTCTGCAGCCTTGACCTGGTGGTATCCTGCCTTCATGTCTATAGTGGAGAACCACTTAGCACCTGACAAAGCATCCACGGTGTCATCTGTTCTTGGCAAGGGGTATGCATCCTTCACTGTCACTTCATTTAGGACTCGATAATCTATTCAACACTTACCAGAACCACTGCTGATGCCCAAGGACCGCTGGACTTTTCTATTAATCCTTGACATTCGAGATTCTCCATCTCCTTCTCCATTTCTTGCTGTTGGGCTGGCGCCATTCTCTGCGCTGGCTATTTAATTGGGCAGTGATCCCCGGTGTCTCTATTGTGCTCCACCAGATCAGTGCACCCCAGGTCTAGGTCTCCAGTGCAGAAGACATCAGCAAACTTTACCAGCGCTGCCTCAACTTCAGCACTTGTGCACCATCCAGGCATTGGCAACTCCTTGAGAAGAGGTCTTGTAAGTGCTCTGGCAGATACCCATCTTCTTTGACTATGCTCCCTTTACAAGCCTTCTTTTGGAGCCACTCAGGGTCCACTGCCTGGCACAGTCCCACAATTTCTCCGTTGTTGATCTTCTGTGGTTCATGGGAGAAATTGACCACCACAACCGGCACTTCATCTGCACCTGTTTCCACCAGTGTTCTCCTCACCATCACACCAGCCTTTGTCTTGCACCGTACATCAAGCTCCACTACCCCTATAGAGCCGTCAAAAGAGCCACTCACCTTACACTGGAGCAACAGTTCTGATTTTGGGGGTATCACTGTATTGCAGAGCACCCACACCTCGCCACCAGAACTGGTACATTTCACTGCCGTGATGGGGACTGACCTTCCTCAAACCTTCAGCTTCATGGAGCAAAAGTCCAGCTCACATCCCATGGACATCAGATAGTCCAGATCCAGAAGGCAAGGATCCTCCATGTTGAGCATGTAGACTGGAAGAGTAGCCTCTTGCCCTGCCACTTCAATCCAGACATTCATGGGTCCCCTCAGTTCCACGCAGTGCCCAGTTACACCACACAGTTGTTCTTATGACTCAGGCAGATACTGATGATGTAACACATCAGGCCTCACAAAATTCTGCCCTGAGGCCGAATCAATCACCAGGGAACACTTCCTTCAGTCTATCCTTCTATCTGTTCACACACTGTCAACTGCTGTCCTCTTGCATTTTCTCGGTGATGGGGCTGCTTGGGAAAAGCTGGCTGGTGGTTGGCCTTTAACACCAGCGTCCACTAGTTTTCCACTTCTTTCTGGTCTTCTGCAACCTTCTTCTTATCACCCGTTTTCTTCTTCGGACACTCAGAACTGAAGTGTCCCACCTCATTACATGTCCAACACGTTTTTGTTACAAGTGAAGATTTCCTTACATTGCTCTGTTCTTACTCCTTCTTCCAATTGCGACGATCCTCCTTCTTGTGCCCCGACTTCGCACAGAACCAGCAGCCTCCTCCAGTCTTCTCCTGTTCCTGCTTCCACTTGTAGCCGTCCTCGTTTCTGTGTCCTGGCTTTTCACAGTACCAGCAACTTTCCTCAATTTTTTTTCTTTTTGCATACCTGTCCCTTTCTTGCCTTGAATCCTGCATTACGACCTGTCTGAAAGGTGCATGTACTGGACCTGACGTAGGACTCAAATTCTAGAGCCCTGGATAGTGCTTCTTGCATACTTCTTAGTTGTATCTGCTTCTCTTGCACTTTCACCTCTGCACTGTCAAGAGCATCAGTGAACTGGTCCCTCAGTAGAATAGCCAACAGGTTAGGTGCTGCTCCAGGGTACGCCTTGTATGCCATACTCTCTAGGTCATGAGCAAGCTGCTGTAGGGATTCTCCTCGAGCCCGTACATGACTCCAGAATCTTGCTATGTAAACCTCAGTCTGGTACATGGTTCCATATCTGCACTCCAGTACTTCTATTAGGGACTGATCACTGTTCCTCTCCATCACTGACACCCCCCTGGTGGGAACCGCCTTGTCGTGGTGGGGGGGCTTGCGTGTCCCTGTGACCTGGCGAGCGAGGCTAGAGGGGGCCTCGGCCCCTGCTCCGCCCCTCTTGGGGGGGAGAGGGCTACCCATGCTAGTAAGGTAGTCAGTGAGAGACCAGACTAAATGGTTCCCGGAGTTAGGCTGCCAGTGTGGGTCAACAGTGCCGCCCGTCAGAGGGATCACCTTCTGGGGTTGTCCTGGGTTGGATGGTTGGGTGTCTGGGCTGGGATGCGCTGGGGAAGGGGGTCTTAGCTCCTCCGTGGGCAAACTTTCGGATCATGTGGGGTTTCTTCTTAAACCGAGAAGCCCCCATGGGAACAAGGTACCCCGCTCGCGGCGGCCAGCGCTCGGTCCCCTCGTATTCCTGGTAGGCGGTTGCTCCTGGCCCCTGGAGCCATTTATTATCAACCCATTCTATATGGATATAAACATTGAAAATACCATTGGTCCTCGAGGGGAGGTCGACCAGACCCTCGAGACGTCACCCTCTGGTCGTGATGGTGGTTCTTTGCAAGTGCAGGCTGGAGCTCGCACTCCTGCTGCTGCTACTAATGATGCTGGTAGACCCCGCGAGTCACCTATCAGGTCTTCCGAGATTTCTTATAATCTGGATACGTTTTAGCTGATTAATGTGTTTACATCTCTTTCCTACCGTGCCATTCACTCTCTTTTCAAACCATTTGGAACAGTTGTTCATATCCGTCTAAGATATGATGATGACTGTAGGTCCAATCGGTGTTATGTGACCTTTACTTCTGGCAGTGCTGCCAAAGCCGCTTTTGAGGCAAGGAATTCTCTTTCTCTAGGGGAGGCCAACTGTACTGTTGAGCTGATCCGATCAAACAACGTAATGGATTGTGAAAAAGACTATTGCCCCAACACCTTTGATGATGCTGAAGAGCGAGTTCCTAAGGTGCACCACGCCCCCACACCTTATTGGTTTGTGGCATATTATAGAGAAAGGAGAGGAAACTTCATCCATGCTGCAGGTATCTAGAGAAAGAAATTGGAGTGCTTCCTGAGGGCAACCTCAAGAAGTATGGTAAAGGAGTGTTAGTTCGAGCAAAGGATCTGACACAGGCCATGATGCTTCTCCATCTACCTAGCCCTTCTGATGGCCTCTTTGAGGCCATCAAACCTCATCGAACATTCAATTACAGCAAAGGGCGTGTCTACAATCAGGATCTGTATGCTTTTTCAGAAGATGACATTCTTGATTTGTGCCCTGATAATATCCAGTGAGTATCGAAGATCAGAGAAAATAGTAACACGATCGTCTTCACCTTTTATGGTCCTTATCTCCCAGATCGTGTTAAAATTGGCCGTCTGTCCCTTCAAGTAAAACCTTTTGTTGACCGTCCCCTGCAGTGTTACTCATGTTATGAGTTTGGTCACGGGAGGAAGAACTGTACAAATCGTTCCCGGTGTGGTCATTGCTCTGCCCTGGACTCACATCCTACTATTGAGTGTGAGTCGGATCCCTATTGTTTTTACTGCAGGGAGGCTCATTCCCTAAGTTCTCGACAATGTAGGAGGTACCGCCTTGAGCAGGATATTCTTCAGTTGGGTAACTCACAGTTCATTAGCCTGGGTAGTGCCAGATGGGAACTTCTGTTTAGACAAGAGAAGAATGGTGGGGCTAAGACATTTGCCTCCTCCCTCTGCCCTAATTCTTCCAACTCCACATCTGGTTCGGCTTCAGCACCTTCTCACCTTCCCCAACCAACAAAAGTTTCTTCCCGCTCTCTTCCGATTGCTTCTTATATTCCTGTCCAGAATAAGTTTTCCGTTTTGTCAACCGTGTCAGATAGGCCCTCCACAGCATCCTCATCTGAAGGACCGGAAACATTAACTACAAGAGTTTTGTCCGGTCATAGCCGTCCTCGTCGTCCTGTCCAGCAGCAGACCCGAGTTCCTCCTGTTGTGTCAGCTCCTATTACTTCATCTGTTGATTCCATGTCAGTGCAACAATCTCCTGCTCTTGAGACGGTTGCCGCTACAGTTCAAGTCTCGACCTCTACGTCTATGGTATCCCCTGGTAATCATGGTGCACATTCTTCATTCGCTAAACGTCATCGTGGTTCCTCAGAGTCTTTGAGTCTTGAAGATCCTCCAAGCAAGGCGTCGGTCGTGGAGTCCACATCCTCTGTAGTTAGTCCATCTGTGCAACAGCCCTTGGACCCTGCTTCTGGGTCTTCAGGGGCTTCTGGGGTGTCAGGTCAGTCTGGCACCTCTTCCTCCGGGGTATCAGATGTTCCTTCTCCGGTTACCTCGGAGGATCCTGTCCTGTCCCCTCCACGTTTGGAGGCCAGGACCCCAATCCCTCCTGCTTGACCTCTTGGTTCACTGGGGGCCCCAGGCAGGGTTTGAAGTAGCTCTTCTTCTCCTGCTGGGCAGCGACGGGTGTCTGTGAAGTCTCCCAACACTTCGCAGACCCCAGGTCCTCGTTCTAGCCATGCTACTGCCCGTGACAAGCCCCTTAGTGGGCGTATCCGCATTCCCAAGAAGATTGTCTCCCAGGGTCGCTCAGTGGTTTCCACTAAGTGACCCTTTCTTTTGTGTATATAGTTCCTCCTTTTTAATATTTTTAGTATTTTTTATGGTTTTCTGTTTGTCCCTCTCCCCTGCCCCTTTTTATTTCAATAGTTTTAATGGCTAATATTATTCAATGGAACTGCCGTGGTTTACGAGCCAACTGGGAGGAACTCCGTTGGCTTCTAGCTGAGTATTCACCTGTGTGTGTTTGCCTACAAGAGACAATGGTTGGTGATGCTGTGCCTCCCAGTCCACCTGGTTATCAGGTTTTTTATTCAGATCCTCTTCCTGGACAGGGTCATGGTGGGGGTGTGGCTATTCTAGTAGGCAGTGACATACCTTTCACTGCTGTGAGTCTTAACACTCCACTGCAGGCTGTTGCTTTCCAGATTTTCCTTCCCCGTCGTTATACTGTGTGCTCTTTGTACCTCCCTCCTAGTGCCACTATTGAGAGGGTTGATCTTGAAAATCTTATTCGTGCACTTCCCTCACCCTATTTCTTGCTGGCTGACATGAACAGTCATCATCCCCTGTTTTTGGCTACACAGCTGATGCTAGAGGTACTGTGTTAGCCTCCATTGTGGAGGATGTGGATCTGTACATTTTAAATTCTGGTGAAGTTACTTACTTCCATAGTCAAACGGGTATTTTTACTGCTATTGATTTGTCTCTGTGCTCTGCAGGGGTAGCCCTGAATTTTACATGGGCTGTGTTACCGGACTTACATGGCAGTGACCACTTGCCTATTTTTTAAGATCGACACAGAGTGAGCCTCGGCGTCGTCTTCCCCGCTGGCGCTTGGATAGGGCGGTCTGGCCGGTTTTTGAGGAGCTGTGTTCTCCGAACCGATGTGTGGAGGATTTGTCAGCACTGATGCTGCTGTTGAGTATTTCACAGACTTACTACACTCGGCGGCACTGCAGAGTATTCCGAGAACAACTGGTCACTTTCCTTGCCGTCCAGTTCCCTGGTGGACCAATGAGTGTGCTTCTGCTGTTTGGGCTAAACGTGCTGCTTTCTCCCGACTTCGTCGTCACCGAGGTGACCCTGGTTACTTAGCGGCATATAGGAGGGCCTGAGCTCATGCCCGGCGGGTTATGAAGGAGGCTAGGAGGAAGTCTCGGGCATCATTTGTTTCTTCAATTTCTTCACAGACTCCTCTCACAAAAGTGTGGAAACGGGTGAGGAAGATTTCAGGGAATTTCCCGTTCCCTCTCCTCCTGTTTTATCTCATGCAGGTGTGGTGGTGGCTCATTCTTCGTCTGTTGCCGAGATATTTGCAGCTCATTTTGCTAATGTCTCTAGGAAGGACACCTCATCCCCATCGGCACGCCGCCGATGGCACCTGGAATCTTTGGGCATTAGTTTTCCATCTACTGTGGAGGAGTCGTATAATGTTGCTTTTTCTGCTTCTGAACTTCAGACGTCATTGTCGCAGTGTCACGACTCGTCTCCAGGCTTGGATGATGTCCCATATGCCTTCTTACACCACTTGCCTGATGCAGCCCTTCATTTTCTGTTGTCACTGTATAACAGAATTTGGTGCACTGGTGGGTTTCCGACCTCATGGGGTGTTGCTGTGATTCTCCCCATCCCTAAGCCAGATAAGGATCACTTGCAGGCCACTAATTATCGCCTTATCTCGCTGACATCTTGCCTTTGTAAGGTCCTCGAAAAGATGGTGAATAGTCGGCTCATGTGGTACTTAGAGAAGGGTGGTTACTTGTCTCCAGTCCAGTGTGGGTTTCGGAAGATGCGGTCGACCACAGATGCTCTCCTTTCTTTAGAATCTTCCATCTGCCAGGCTTTTGCAATTAACCAGCATCATATCACAGTGTTCTTTGATTTGGAGAAGGCGTATGACACTTCCTGGCATCATGGTATATTACAATCTCTTTATGAGTTTGATCTCCGTGGGTGACTCCCCACTTTTATCCAGGAGTTTTTATCTAATCGTTTTATTCGGGTCCGAGTCGGAAGTGAGCTGTCTACTGCACGTCCCCTTGAGGATGGTGTGCCACAAGGGAGCATACTAAGTGTTACCCTTTTTGCAGTGGCAATTAACAGCGTTATTTCTGTGCTCCCTGATGGTGTTCGTGGCTCTCTCTATGTTGACGATTTATCAATCTCTGTCACTGCCTCACGGATGTCAATGGCAGAAAGGAGGATGCAGATGGCTCTCAACCATGTCTCTAGATGGGCTGATGAACGAGGTTTTCTATTTTCCTTCAAGAAGACCGTTGCCATGCATTTTTGCCGCGTTTGTGGAGTCCACCCTGGCCCAAACCTTTTTTTAGACAGGCGTTGTATTTCGTGTTTAAAGGAAACCCGGTTTTTAGGGCTGATTTTTGACAGCCGGTTGACTTGGGTCCCTCACTTGAGGTATGTAAAAGCTGAGTGTCTCAGAGCATTGGGTCTCTTGAAAGTTTTAGCGCACACATACTGGGGAGCTGATCGCAAGACCCTTCTCTTGCATCAGTCTCTGATTTTATCCAAACTTCATTATGGATGTGAAGTTTATTCCTCTGCCTCAGAAGCCCGGCTTCGTATTTTAGATTCCATACATCATGCTGGTGTTCGTCTCGTCACTGGGGCATTCCGATCTTCCCCGATTTCGAGTTTGTTGGCTGATGCTGGTGTCCTCCCTCTAGACTTGCTCCGCTCTTCCCTTTTGATGCGATGTTGGTATCGCTTATCTCGTCTCCCAGACTCTGTGCCCTTTGTCAAGGTCTCTCAAGATTCTCGGTCACCTATTTTTGCCACTCGGCCATCCTTTCCAAAGCCCTTTGGTTTCAGGGTGCAGTCAGTGATGTCTAGCTTCTCTGTTCCTTCTGTGCCGATCACTCCCCACCGTGTCCCGAGGGTGGGCTACTGGCTTCTCCCCAGGGTGACATTTTGTCGTTTCTTCTCATCCAGTAAGGCCTCCCTTCCTTCTCAGATTTTATTTTCTCTGTTTTTAGAGCATGCCTCTTCTCATGGGGACTCCATACCAGTTTATACTGATGGATCTAAGTCTGATGCGGGTGTGGGCTTTGGTGTGGTGTTTCCCACTTTCTGTCGGGGTGGGAGCCTCCCTGTGACTGCTTCTGTTTTTACGGCTGAGCTGACTGCTATTTTATTTGCCCTTCAGATTCTCTTCACTCTCCCCCACACTGCTTTTACTGTTTTTAGTGACTCACAAAGTGCTGTTTCTGCAATGGAGTCTTTTAATCCCTCTCATCCTTTGGTTTTATCCATTTTAGAGTGGCTTTTCCTTTTAGGGCGTCGTGGACGTCGTGTAGATTTCTGTTGGGTTCCAGCTCATGTAGGAGTGGCAGGGAATGAACGAGCTGATCAGCTGGCCAAGGCGGCAGCGGCTCGTCCCCCTCTTGCACAGTCCCCACTGTATCATCTGCCTGCTGCAGATATGCGCTCCTTTATTGCCTTCAGGGTTTGGTGCTGTTGGCAGGAGCATTGGGATGCTGTGGGTGCCAATAAGTTGCGCTCGATTTGCCAGAAGGTGGGTTCATTCAGTTACCAGGGCTTCCCTCTTCAATGGGAGACTGCTTTGTGCCGCCTCCGCATTGGCCACACCCGTTTCTCTCACGGTTTTTTAATGGAGAGGGCTCCTCCTCCATTCTGTGATGACTGTCTGGTTCCCTTGACTGTTCGGCACCTGTTGGTGGAGTGTCCTAGTCTTGAGGATTTGCGGCGTCGGTTCCTCTCTGACCACCAAACGGATGGTGGTGTGTATCATCTTTCCTCCGTGCTTGGGGAGGATGCCTGTGCCTTGGGAGGGGCAACCCTCTCCTTTGTGAAGGAGGCAGGACTTCTTAAGGATATTTAGGATGTCTCCTTTTTGATTGTGTGGCTTTTCCTCTGTTTTTTGTTTTTGCTCTTTTTACTTCTTTGTTATACGGCGGCATATGACCCTGGCAGTTGCGCCGCCTTAAAAAAAAAAAAAAAAAAAAAATCCATCACTGACATCTGGACCAGAATTTCCACTGCAGTACCCTTAAGGCTAGTAGCAAGCTGCACTGCCCTCTGCCTATCATCCCAACCATTCTGATCCGCAAGTAACTCAAACTGTGCACGGTGAGCTTCCCAGGATACTCTACCATCAAATTCCTGAGGTTTCTTTTTAATTGGATCCCCATTATAGTCATGCACTTCACTGGTTTGGGGCCTAAGAACTGGGGCATCATAATTAAGGCCATCTCCTACATTCTGATTATTCAACCCTGTAATGCTACACTTAGATGCTGGGGATCCGTCAAGATTCACCATACGCTGTCCGGTCCTTTCATATGCTCCCTGTACACCAACCTGTGGCTCAGCAGTGAAATATTTCTCTACAGCCTCCATTTTCTCACTAATTATCTTGACATGGTCGACTACATGCTCCGACTGCTTATCTACATGCTGTCTGCACTCCATCAAAATTCCCTCACTAATTGTAATCAACTGGTCGTCTACGTTTTGTTTGCACCCTGTCACTATTTCCTCACTAGCTGACTTCAACTAGTCATCCACATGTTGTTTACACTCCATCACATTACTGCTTACCTCATACTTCTGCTGCTCTAGCTTGGCATTTACTTCCTCCTTAAACTGTTGCTGCTGTTCCTTCATTTCCCCCATCAAAGCAAGTAGCTGTCATTGCATTCTCAAATGTAATTCCCTTTGTTGCTCCTTTAAAGCCTCCTGAAGCTGTTCATAATGTTCTTTCTGTTCTTCGTTCTGTGCCTGCAGTTGTTCTTTAACTTTGTTCCTGAGCTCTTTCTGTTCTTTACTTTGGGCCTGTAATTGTTCATGGAGTTCTTTCTGTCCTTCATTATGTGCCTGTAGTTTTTCAGTCTGTGCCTGTTACTGGGCACAATGTGCTTGTAATTGTTCAGTAGTTTCTTCTTTGAAGCTTTTAATAGCTTCATAATTGCAGCCAGGGTCACCTCCTCCTCCTGCCCAGCTCAAGATCTTATCGACACATCATCCTGCTCCGTGTCGAAGATTAGACTCACTGCAGCAACTAAATTATCCTACTCCTGACACCAGTGTTACGTCCCCAACCCACACTGCCACAAGCTCCAACAGCAGTAATTCTGTACGGGAAGGACGTTGCCCAGTGAATTGTTCTCCTTATAGGTTAGCCTTTCAGTGTACAGCACACAGGGTCAGCTGAGGCGAAAATAAACACTAGCTTCTTAAAGTTCACTGTCTTTATTTTCCAAATAATTCCACGTAATGCTTTCCAACTTCACTTCACTGTTCTCACAGGCGCTGGAGCTATACAAACTTTACTAATTGCTATTACACTTAATGCTTGACAACACTTCACTGTTATTACACTTAATGCTTGTCAACACTTCACTGTTATTACACTTAGTGCTTGACAACACTTCACTGTTTTCACAAGTGCCGAAAATATACAAGCTTCACTGCACTGACACTGCACTACACTCAAACTGAACTGAAAACCGACTGAACCTGAACTAGTCTCTTTCCCATCCTCATATAAGTTTGCATTACTTTCGAAACTTCTACATTTTTCTGGTGTATTCCAGAATTGGAGCACAGTTACCAACTCGGAGACAACCAAAACATGCCAGTTTCCTTACATTACATAACGCTAAATTATTTACCATACAAACTTAAATTCCAAAATTTAACAAGCAATCACATAAATAAAACATTGTAGAGAAAAATAGCAAAAAAATTAATGCTATCTATCTATCTATCTATTGCCAGACGCCTCAATCCCGTTCGGGGTGGCCACAAACAAATCGCCTCCACGTCGCCCTGTCCCCCGCCATTTCGCTGCCCTGCTCCCAACTCACACCCCCCTCTCTCTTATACCTCTCCACCCCATTACTTACAAAACAACTACGTTCACAAACAGCACGCAAACTAGGAACTCATAGTGGTACCGGAACTAGCTACCGTAAACATCGGGAAGCATCGAGATCCTTCTCGAGCACCTAACTGGCAAATCTCGCTTCTTAACATTATTATTATTTTCGTCTCACAACGATTCCGGGAGAACCGGAGACTGCACAAGTAATATGAAGGATTCATGTTACATATCCTGGCTTGGGCCATTGTTCATATAAAAAAAAAATCCAAATCTCCCCAGTAGAGTCAAGGTCACTGTAAGAATTAGTAGCATACACAAGCGTTCTTCAACACTTTTGTTTGGTCCTTTGTTCATGTTACACAAGAAGTTACCTTTAGGTGTTCAGATCTTGTATATGTTATAGATACTTTACCATAGAGCAGCTGGTGGGCCCTTATTTGGCCCAGTCCTCCCAAGGGAGGTAAGTCTGAATGACAACATAGAGCGAAGCTTCATCTTTCTGACTAGTAACTTACTGTTATTATTCTGGCCTCAAGAGTCTCCTGACGATTCAAGGAGAACCTGAGACTGTGCAAGGAATCTGAAAGGCCCAGGTTATGTGTCCTTGCATGGACCATTGCTGACAGGAAAAACATCCCAATTTCCCCAGTGGTGTCAATGTCACCAAGAAACAGTAGGTGGAGGATAGTGGCTGTCCATAGGACAGTTATAGAATTGTAGTTATTTGCATTATTATTATTATTATTTTTTTTTTGCTGGTAATTTTATTATTCTCCCCTCAGAGTCTCGCAACAATTCCGGGAGAAAGAGACTGTGCAAGGAATCTGAAGGGCCCAGGTTATGTGTCCTGGCATGGGCCATTGCTGATAGACAATATTCCAAATCCTTCACGTGCAGTGGAAGAGCATGTCAGAAAGAGTTATATTAATATTGTGTTGTGAATGAGATAAGCTGGTTGTGTCTACTGGAGATTTTAATATGACTTGTGCAAGGAATTTGAATGTCCTAGGTTATGTGTCTTGGTATGGGTCTTTGGTGATAGAAAAAATACAAATCTCTCCAGTGGGGCCAGGGTCACTTAAAGAAACAGTAGGTCAAGACTAAGGACAGCCCTGCAGACAGACTCAGTGTTCTAGTTATTATTATTCTCGCCTAAGAATCTCACAACGATTCCAGGTGAACCGGAGACTGTGCAAGGAATCTGATGGGCCCAGGTTATGTGCCCTGACATGGGCCATTGGTGATAGAAAAAAATATCCAAATCTCCCCAATGGAGTCAAGGCCATTGTAAAAATAAAAAAAAAATAAAAATAAAAACATGCATTCATTGTCACCTTTGCCAGATCCTTTGTTGATGTTACCCAAGAAGTTACATTAGGGTCTTCAGATCTTGTTTATATTATACATCCCTTATAACAGGGCAAATATTCTTCATTGTGGCCTTCCAGTAAAAATATGTTAGTAATTAAGATTATTATGGTCTCAGAGTCTCCTGACGATTCCAGTAGAACAGGAGACTGTGCAAGGAAAGCTGAAGTGCTCAGGTTATGTGTCCTGAGTTGGACCATTATTGGCAGAAAAAAGAATACAAATCTCCCTAGCGGGCTCCTGACGATTCCAGCAGAGCCGGGGACTGTACAAGGAAATCTGAAGGGCCCAGGTTATGTGTCCTGGCATGGACCATTGTTGACAGAAAAAAATTCAAATCTCCCTAGTGGGGTCAAGCTCACTAAGAAACAGTGGGTGGAGACTAGTGAGTGTCCGTAGGGCAGTTACGGAGGTCTAGTTATTATTATTATTATTAATTATTATTATTATTATTATTATTATTATTATCATCATCATCATCATCATCATCATCATCATCATCATCATCATCATCATCTATTGGATACGTTTATGTGAAGCTACAGAATGTGGTGGAAGTTTCTGATGTATCAGATAGAGCCAGGATTCTGGGGGCTTGAATGATGAGTGAATGGAAACGTGGCCCATTGGACTGGGCAATACTGGGCTGTCTGGACGTTGCTACTCCTCGTCCTTCCCTAGGGTGGGAAAGGAGTTCGGATAATGATGATGATGATAACTTATTTGAAATTCCGATATCTCACAGGCTATATGGCCTAGAGGCTTCAAACTTGGTCAAATTGGTCGGATAGCTATCTGCTGCTTTTCGCCAAATATGGTGACAATCCGTCAACCGGATCTCCAGACGTTATCCGGAACATAGAAAAGTGGGTCAGCCATGCTATCTCAGGAACCGTTTAAGTTAGGAAGTTGAAATGTTACTACAATATACCATTAAAGTGGACGCAGTGGAGAAAGGCGTATGGTTCCTGCCAGTTGATTAAAATTGTCTGGGATAAAAACTTGGGACTTCTCCTGATATTCTGGATGTCGCCCAATTTTCCATGAAAAATTAAAGGTAGAACCATCAAACAGTGACTTACAGTCTGTGATAACCTAAAGTGACTTGCACAAGATCAGTGACCTTGACCTTGCCTGGAGTAAAAACTAGAGACTTCTCGGGATATTCAGGATGTCACCTATTTTTCCATCATGGATAAAAGCTAGAACCACCAAACATGATGAACTTATAGACTGTGATGACCTAAGATGACATGCACAGGATCAGTGACCTTGACATCACCTAGGGTCAAAGATTGAGACATTTTCAGATATTCTGGATGTTGCCTAATTTTCCGTGAAGGGTTAAAGCTAGAGCCAATAAACTTTGTGGACATATATATACTGGGATGACTTAAGGTGAGATGCACAAGATCACTGACCTTGACCTCAAGTTCCCTTAATAGCTCGGCTTGTAGTAGGCAATTGCTGTGGAAGTTTTTCTTTAATAAGATTGTTCTTGGACAATTTTATGGTGTTCCTGTTATTATTCTTACTTATTTTAAAACCGATATGTCAAAGAGTATTTGCTCTAGAACCTTCAAACTTGGTCGACTTAGTTGGATGGCTGTTCTCTTCTTTTGGCCAAATATGGTGGCAATCTGTACATTGGATCTCTGGATATTATCCGGAACAGAGAAAGTGATTTAGGCAAGCTATCTTAAGAGCCAGTTAAGCTAGGAAGCTGATATTTTGCTACAATACAGCCTTTGAGGAGGTCGCAGTGCGGAAAGGTGTATGGTCCCAATTAGCTGATTATTACAACTTTTCCGAATATTACAACTTTTCCGAATATTTTGGATGTCACTTAACTTTCAATGAAGGATTAAAGCTAGAGCCACGAAACTTACTGAACTTACAGACTGTGATGACCTAAAATGACATGCTCAAGATCAGCGACCTTGACCTTAAGGTCCCTTTATAGCAGGGATTCCAGTAGGCAGTGGCTGTGGGAAGTTTTCCTTTATCAAAAATGTCCTTGGGTAGTTTTATTCCTTTTTAGTTATTATTACTATTATTATTATTATTATTACTATTATTATTATTATTACAACTTCCCACATCCCTGAAGGATTTTACGCTTTTTGTCATTATTATTATTATTATTATTATTATTATTATTATTATTATATCATCATCATCAGTATTATTTTTATTTTAAAATTGTGATAATTCAAAGACTATTTGGCTTAGAGCCTTCAAACTTGGTCCACATAGTCGGATAGCTGTCCGCTTCTTCTCGCTAGATATGGTGGCAATTTGTCAACCGGATCTCCGGATATTATGCGGAACATAGAGAAGTGAGTCAACCATGCACTCTCAAGAGCTGCTTAATCTAGGAAACTGAAATTTTACCACAATATTGCCTTTGGCCGGACACAATGCAGGAAGTATTCTCTGGGATCGTCTGAGGCCAAAAATTGGGACTTTTCCCAATATTCATGATGTAATCTTATTTTACATGAATGATTAAAGGTAGAGCCACCTATCATGGTCAGCTTATAGACTGTGATAACCTAACGTGACATGCACAATATCATTGACCTTCCTTGAGAAAAACACTGGGACCTTTCCAGGTATTCCGAATGCCAACTATTTTTCTGTGAACGATTAAAGCTAGAACCACCAAACTTGGTGGACTTATAGACTGTGATGATCAAAGGTGACATGTACAAGATCAGTGACCTTGACCTCAAGGTCCCTTCTTAGCTCAGCTTCTAGTAGGAAATGGCTGTGGGAAGTTTTCTTTACCACAATTTTCGTAATTGTTGTTATTGTTATTGTTTATATTGTTTTCATATTGTTATTGTTATTGTTGATATTTTTATACCTATTGTTGATGTTATTGTAACGGTAATTATTTATTGTTATATGTTATTGTTATTATTGTTATTGTTGTTATTGTGGTTGTTGCTTTTGATATTGTTATTTTTATGAATGTTGTTGTTAATGTTATTTTGAATATTGCTCTTCTTATTGTTCTTGTTTTTTCATGTTTGTTGTGTTAGTGTTCTTATTATTGGTGTTAGTATTGTTATTGTTGTAAATGTTATTTTTATTCTTGTTTCTGTTGATGACATTATTGTTGCTGTTGATACATTCATTATTGTTATTCCTGATGTTATTGTTGTTATTGTTTATATTGTTATTGTTGTTGTTCTTGATGTTATTGTTGTCATTGTTATTGTTGATACAGTTGTCATCGTTGAATGCTACTGTATACCGAAGAATTAATGAAGTTTAAGGTGGTGCAGGTGGTAAAAGACATTGTGCAGTACAACTCGTGCTTGATACCCTCCCTCCCACGCACACAAACCTCAATAACGCTAATTTTCCCTATTTGCCAATGGAACTTACTTTGGTTTGTGATGGAATGGTATTTTGTGTAAAATATATATATATATATATATATATATATATTTATATATATATATATATATATATATATATATATATATATTTACTCAGAACATTTAACTAAGACGAAAACAGAGACGCTTAAAAAAAAAAAAAAGGCTAAACGAACAAAATCAGAAGTCTGCCACTCTCGCCTTGTGTTAGCCTGTGTTAGCCATACTTCAGAACGAAAACTGTTTATAAAGGATTAGTCATGA
Source organism: Coenobita brevimanus (assembly GCF_032717465.1). NCBI lineage: Eukaryota > Metazoa > Arthropoda > Malacostraca > Decapoda > Coenobitidae > Coenobita > Coenobita brevimanus. The sequence goes on along the minus strand of NC_137053.1, from coordinate 43,741,197 downwards.
ACTGGCATGGGTATCCCTTTTTGTGACATAATCAACTGGCGTTAGTCTGAATATTATCCACTTTTATCCACATATTGTTGTCGGGTGGGGTTTTCTCTTTTAATGAGTAAAGTCGTGTGTCATCACCCACAGTCGCCTATAATTCGAACTTATCGGTTAGGCAGGGAGTTTCCCTATAACGAGTAAAGTCGTATTGCGTTAGCCTGATCCTTGTACCTTTAAAGGATGTCATTATGGCGATAGAAAGTGCAAACCCTTAATGTTGCCAGAGATGAAGTCTGTTTCACCTCTTCACAACAATGAGTCCTGAATACTTCCTTCTTGCCATTGCTGTATAATATTATTTACCTCAGAGGAAACTGAAATTTGCCTAGTGATAGCAAGAATAAAGTGGAATATTAACTGCTGGGGTAGTAGGAAAGGATCAGAACATGAAAGTGAATTAAATTATTGTATGATTCATTTGGCAAGTAGTTTTCTGTAACGTGTTCAGTCACCTGACTGTTCCCCGAATGAAGTTATAACCTGATCATTCACACATGAAAGTGTATAATGTGTTCCAGCGTGCAAGCCTGCTGCTGTTGTAACATTAGCTAAAAGACGATATGTGCAATATTAGGTAGGTCCCAAGCTGCCTAACTGAAATGTTGGAAATAACTACCCTTGAGAGTGTTGGATGATCAGGGATCCTGCATAGGCCTATATCGCAAAGCAAGTATTTAACGCCTTTAATCCGATATTTTTTCCTCTCGCTGCATTCATACGATTTATTCCAAGTCAGAAACGTCTTTCGAAGTTATGGATCAGTGAATGCAATATCTAACTCTTCCATTTCATAACGTGTTTCCTATGATGAAATCATAAAGATTGAACCACAAAATACGTCCGCGATATGAGGAACTTTAAGGTTTTAAATGGGGTTGTTTACTGAGGACAGCGGCAATTCCTGCTTTAAAGTAAATTATAATATATTCCAAAAAGCAACATTCATCATTGACGGCAGTAAGAGAATGATGTTCAAGTTTCAACGCATAGTTTCCAATCTTATTTTGTCTGGCAGTCTGACAAGCCCCTTCGTTAACCGCATGGTCTGCACTAACGAAATGGGTGTGCTGAACAAAGGAACGGCTGGGATGGATTGGGACTTTGGTGCATGGTGAAGCTGGTACAGAGGCATACCCTGCGAAAGTGTGTGTTGTGGGATTTGGTGAAGCCGAGAATTATTCCAAACTCTTCTGAAAACGACCGAGACAGGGGATTAAAAAAATGAACTGTGGAACAAAGAAATGAGTGAGATTAACCGGAATGCTGTAAGTTTGATTATCTGAGGCTTATTTCATATCGATGTTCGCAAGATACGTTTGGGTTTCTCTCATTTGCTTGGTCTTACGACGCAGGTAAGTAGGTATCTGATTCTAAAGCCAACATCTACTGTCAGATAATTCTATATTTCCAACAAAACCTGAGTTGGCCAAGATATCTGGTTGGTACAATATAAAATACAGCAAATTTTCTTACATCCGTCACAATTTATTACACCTCCGCGCACGATTACTCGGCGGGGTATTGTTTTGCCCGGTGTGTGTGGGGGAGAGGTGTTGTTTTTCCCGGTGTGTGTGTGTGTGTGTGTGTGTGTGTGTGTGTGTGTGTGTGTGTGTGTGTGTGTGTGTGTGTGTGTGTGTATGTTCTTACCTAATTGTTCCTACCTAATTGTATCTTTACAGGAATGAGTCAAGCTCGTACTGTCCCGTGTCTTAAACCATATTTATCGTACATATTCTTAAATTTGTGAATTGTTTTTGGCAAACACTATTTCATTCGGTAGTGCATTCCATTGATCAATTGCTCTGTTTGGGAAACTGAATTTCCGTACGTCTTTATCACCTTTCCTCTTATGCAGATTTTTGCAGTGCCCTCTTGCTGATGCTTCTCCATATGTTAAGTAATCATTTATGTCTATTTTCTCCTTCCCTGATATGCACTTATATAGCATTATCATGTCACCTCTTTTCCTTCTCTCCTGTAGTGTTGGTAGATTCAGTTTATTTAGTCTTTCTTCGTAGCTTAGGTCCCTTAAACTTGGTATCCGTCTTGTAGCGGCCCTTTGAACTTTTTCAATCTTGTCTATGTGTTTTTTGAGATGAGGACTCCAGACTACTGATGCATATTCCAGGGTTGGTCTAATGAATGATGTTATTATCCTTCTTAGCATGTCTTCATTTATGTATGTGAATGCTATTCTCATATTTGCAAGCAGTGTATACATGTTCTGTACCTTCTCGCTGATGTGGTCAGCCGGAGATAGTCTGTTATTGATAATCACACCTAGGTCTTTCTCTCTTTCTGATGTGTATAGGTTTTATTTCCTAACTTATAATCCCAATCAGGTCTTTTTTCCACTTTTACCAAACTTGATTACATGACACTTGTCCACATTGAATTTCATTTGCCATGTACTACTCCATTCATGAAGTTTATTTAATTCTTCTTGTAGTTCTTTACCAGAGTCTGTGTTAGTAATTCTTTGTATTTTTGCATCATCTGCAAACATATTCACATAGCTCTCATTTCCAGTGTTACTGTTTATATCATTTATATACACTAATAACATGATTGGTGTGTGTGTGTGTGTGTGTGTGTGTGTGTGTGTGTGTGTGTGTGTGTGTGTGTGTGTGTGTGTGTGTGTGTGTGTGTGTGTGTGAGAGAGAGAGAGAGAGAGAGAGAGAGAGAGAGAGAGAGAGAAAGAAAGAGAGAGAGAGAAAGAGAGAGAGAGAGAGAGAGAGAGAGAGAGAGAGAGAGAGGAGCAACAAAACTTTTTTTTTTTTTACTTTTAACCATACTTAATGGAAGGTCTGAGGGATCAGCCAAGGGGTTGACTTGTTTTAGAACAATAGGTCAAACGCCAGGGGCACATGACAAGGTCGGGTCAAACAGTTAAGATCCTAATTTAGACCAAACTTAACGAAATGGTTGAGAGCCGTACAAGGATGATATGATATGATTTCAAGACTAATCAGTCCAAGGTCAAGGTCATCATGCAAGCTCAAAGGTACGACCCTATACCTCGGAAGTGTTTGTCTCGATCTGGACAATGGTTGGTGGAAATATTAAGGGGTCAGGCATAAATGAGGAGAGTCGAGTCACCAAACAATAGGTCTATCTATCTATTGCCAGACGCCTCAATCCCGTTTGGGGTGGCCACAAACAAATCGCCTCCAAGTCGCCCTGTCCCCCGCCATTTCACTGCCCTGCTCCCAACTCACACACCCCTCTCTCATATACCTCTCCACCCCATCCCTCCATCTCATCCTCGGCCTCCCCCTCCCTCTTCCCCCCCTCCACCTCACTCACATACACTCTCTTCGTCAGTCTTTCACCCTCCATCCTCTCCACATGGCCAAACCACCTCAGTGTGTTCTTCATAACGCTTCCTATCACATCCACAATAGGTAAAAGGCCAAAATTACAAGGCTACGTCAACTTTAAGAGTTTTGATTGGATTTGGACCAAGCGTTGTGGAAGGTTTGAGAGTCAGGAAAGTTACAATAATTCTGTTGTTTAGAGAATCCGTTGATGATCCATGCCATAAGCCAAGTCAAGTATTTAACTCTTAAACCATGTATGAGGCTGGTGATGCACTCTGATTTCTCCTTCTAGGTTTAATGATTAAGACCTACAAAATATCTCCCTTGAAATACTGACTAAACCATATAACGAGTATGTATACAATAACCACATGTGGATTTACTCGTACAGCACGAATTTACTGTTTATTGTTGAGACTCTAAGTTTATCTAGACTTGACCTAGATGGACTACAGTCTAACACTGCCCCTATTTCTGTAGCCCAAGACCATCTTTTGGGGGGATAGGGAGTCAGCTAACCGACAATTATATTAAAAAATCCTTTGCCCGGTTATGTGGATGCCACTGAATGAAGGCGTCGCACTCCAGCAACTAAATTATCTTCAAAGGTAATGCTTAGAAATTAGTCAACATTTCATTTAAATGAAGATTTCATGCTCCACATAAAGTTTAATAACCTATAGTGATTTAATATCTTCATCTGGCAACAAATGAATATTCAGTTACAGTAACTAAACTAACTCTGGCTATCGCCCGACGGTTTCTAAGAAACTCGTACTAGACTAGTACAATTTTCAGAAAAGGTGGCTATTTAAGCTGAATGAGGCATTTTCGGGGAAAAGCAAGCAACATACCTTTTCTTGATTTTGGGGTGGTGAATACGAGTAGGGGTTTTGCTTAGCGATATTTTGCCATTTAAGTGGTCAAAATTGAGGTCAAAGGTTATTTGGTGCATTGCGGTTTTCCTCATTTTTAGGATTTGGCACCGCAAAAATTGATATAACTCCCTCAATTATGCAGGTAGAGAACTCAGCTGTGGCTCATTTTGTAGCTTAGGATCTTCTCTGAGATGCCCTGACCACTTGTTGATTTTATTCCATAACATGAGTACTTGGGGTAAAAAAGTCACGTAACCCCCCGGAACCCTAAATTTGGTCCCTTTTTCATTTGACTCCCAATAAATTAATAACCTGATGAGATGCTGCCTTCGTCCTAGACTTATCTGAAAAATTAATGTCGTGGGTATTAAAAAAAAAAACGGACTGATGATATCCCATATAGGGACTGAGATACAGAGGGTCAAACTTGGGGCCTTTTCCAAACTTCCCGGAAATCGACCAGCAAATGCTTCTAGTAAAGTAAGTACTCCAATTGGTAGCATATCTTATATATTTATTGATTAATTTATTAATATTTATTTATTTATTAATATCCATAATCTACTTATTTATATTTATTTATTTTGGTCCCATGAGTTTTTTGTTTGTTTGTTTTTCAACATGTATTGAACTAAACAAACGCATACAACTAGATAGGGCGCAGGCCAAGCAAATGAACCGTGTCGATTGGCACGGGGATTGTATGTCCGAAGAATGAGAACAGCCAGGCGTTGACATGGAATACAAAGTAACGTATATACACTGTGAAAAGTAACATATACATAGGAAAACACAAATAACAACTGATGTTCAACAATCCCCCAGGCAGCCCTGATCTCTGGCCGGAGGCCGTGACGGGAATTATTAAATTTCCACCGACACAGTGCTATTCTTACGAAAATTTAATTTCTTTATTTTCATTAGCTGAAAACAGGCTAGCCTTCCAATGATTTGTTGCATATTAACAACATTACTTTATGACAGCAAATGTATGTAATGTCTGCAGTGTATCTCACCCTCATTACATCTGCAAGCAGCTGTGCAAGGAAGGTTTGCCCTTTTGCATGAACAGTTATGAATGTTACAGCCCTTGGTGCATCCACAAAACACGATGTTTTTGTATGCTTTCGGAATGGGAGATAGTGTAGTCAGGACTGGCCTCAGTTTTCCATCAATATTCTCCCAGCCACTGGTAGCTGGCGATGACAGTGTGGGGGTGGGAACATGCGTTTGTCGCCATACGAAGCACTGAATATTGACCCTTTGAATGTGAAACATTGCAGCTTCACTAGTAAGAGGTAGTAACTCTGGCGATTTCAGCTTGGAGAACTGGTACACACGACCCTTATTACAAGTTCCATATAGGACTAGTGTACTGGTATTAGCGGGGGTACTTTTATGACATGTCGGCGGGTCATCTGGTAGATCAGAAAAGTCGGCTTTTGAAGACATTCAAATCCTTAAACTGTTCCCTGCCCTAGCCGGGATTCGAAGCTGTGTCCATTAGGGCTGCCAAAAGGAAATATCAGGATTCCATGGTTATACAAGAGTAATTAGAGGAGCACTCAGTGGAGAGCACCTCTCCAACAAGGGTTAGGTTTTCTTATCACTGATTAGGGTTTTGCAAAAAGTGTTTTTCGGATCCTGAATCTGTAATACGATCCGCATCGGCCCTCAAAGATAATCGATTGTTCCCTGGGACATGGGCTATCTACCCACCAAATTTGGCTCAAATCTCTCATTTAGATTTTGAGTAACCCTGCTAACAGACAAATTTACAAACATCGGTTCCAAAAGTTAAGCGATTGTTCCCTGGGACATGTGCTATCTACCCACCAAATTTGGTCCAAATCTCTCTTTTAGTTTTTGAGTAATCCTGCTAACAAACAAAGAAACAAACAGGGGTGAAAACATACTTTCCTTGTCGGAGAGAAAAATATACCTACTGTAGGTCTAATGTGGTCACGCTCTGAATGACGAGTGGTATGATATTAGCTTTCGGTAATATTTCGAAATTTACACTCAACAAACATGGTCTGAAATTAATGTGTTTACCATCTACGTTATGCACTTTAAGCAAATTGTCTTTAAATACATGTTGCAAATGTATATTTTAAAGCAAATTGCCTTGAAACACCTGTTGCAAAGGTAAATTTTATCGCTCTGTAAATAAAGGTTGGGTGAGAGGACTGTCTGGCTTCTAGCCACCTGTTGTCACATCCAAGTTAATATTACGTCGAGTTAAGTAAGCTTAGGTTTAGTTAGGTTAGATTAGGTTAGATGACATTAGATTAGGTTAGGTTAGATTACATTAGATTAGGTTAGGTTAGATTACATTAGATTAGGTTAGGTTAGATTACATTTGTTTAGGTAAGGTTAGATAATATTAGATCAGGTTAGGTTAGATTACATTAAATTAGATAAGGTTATCTGAGAAATTACCAATATGCCGGGAATCGAACCCAGGACTCTCAGGTAAAATACATGTTTCTCTCTTCATAGATAAGGTTAGCTTAGGTTGGATTGAGTTTGGTTAAGCTCGCTTAGATTGAATTAGGTTTGATTTGGTTGCTAGATTAGATTAGGTTAGGTTAGGTTAGAACAGATTAGGTTAGGTTAGTTCTTATTAGATTCAGTGAAGGACAGAGATATGAGCTGAAATTCTCCCCTCCCCCTTATGCTTATGCACTAACTTCATAAAAATGCTTTTGAGACGGATGTTTATGCAAGAAAAAATGTTTAAAGCTGCTTAAGCTATGAACATACTAATTGCAGTGTCCGTGGGTTGGGTGTAACTCCGAAAATTTACCTAGCTTTCTTCTAGATAGTACCTTATGGAAAATTGGACTGACAAACTGTATACCATTTTCTTCTTTAGGAGGAAGGTTGATATAAGATAACGGATCTCATGCAGCCACTGGAGACATAATAAAGCTCGAACTGAATGAAAACATGAGTTCTGCGGCAAAAATAATGTCCAATTGTTTTTACACTATTGCCGCTATAAGCCTCAATTGTTTAAAATGTTTAAGATTGGTATAACATTTGGCTATCTTTCACACAGAAATATGATGTAGAATTGTTTCGGGTTACGTTGTTTTGCTGATTACTACTTCATGGTTTCGAGTGGAAAACGACAGAGGCATGTTTGGGAATGAAAACGCATCACGAGCATTTAGATATTTCCACCTACCTGCTTCGTCTTTGTAATATTGTAATGGACAACAAGGCATCCAGCTCTCTCTCTCTCTCTCTCTCTCACACACACACACACACACACACACACACACACACACACACACACACACACACATATATATATATATATATATATATATATATATATATATATATATATATATATATATATATATATATATCATCATCAGCAGCAGCAACCATTAGAAGTCCACTGCTGAACAAAAAGGCCTCCCCCAACCTTCTCCACGAATTCCTTGACTGGGCCAAACTTTGTCACGTTTTCCCTGCAAATTTCTTTATCTCATCTCTCCACCTCCTGTCTGGCCTTTTTCTGCTACGCTTACAATCTCTTGGTGTCCAGTCAGTCAACCTCTTGCTCCATCGATTATCCCTTGTTCTTGCTACATGGCCTACCCACCTCCATTTCTGTTCTTTTATGACTTTTATAAAATCTTTGACTTTAGTCTGCTCTCTCACCCAAGTTGATCGTCTGTCTCTTAAGATATTCCCAACATTGACCTTGCCACTGCTCTCTGAGAACGGATTAATTTGTTTTCCATCGATTTTGTCAGTTTCCAGGTCTCACAACCATACATTATACCTGAAATTATACATTCGTTATGTAAGCCACTTTTCATTTCATACAAACTGGCAAGCTACTTTTCATAATGTCTCTATATTTACCGAAAGCTTTCAGAGGAGTAGACTGCAGCACCAGTCGAGCAGGGCAGTACTCCCGAGGTGGATGGAAAGCTGATAACAGGGAGAGCTGGAGCTCCCGTTTCATCAGCCCTCAGGACTAGTTCCTGACCATCCCCCTTTACTGAACTTTTCCAGTGTCTCAGTAACACAAAGAGTAGGCCAGCATGGTCTCCAGTATAAATTTCTCTAACCATCTACACCAAACTACATGCACAGTACACACTACACTTCCTTTTCCAAAATTTAAAAAAAATCATGACTACTCAACACTCAGCCTCGGAGTCCCCGGGGGGGGGGGCATAAATGCCCCCACCTTCCGCCCCTCTCCCGGTGACGACTTGAACTGCCTGGAAGCACTGTCTCATTCACTTCTTCATTTCTGCAACATTCGCGGCCTCTCCTCTAACTTTCGCTCTGTTGAGCACAACCTCTCCTCCTCTAAACCTCACCTCTTTCTAACTGAGACTCAGCTGTCTGTGGCAAGACAGCAAACCCTTTTCTGTATCCTTCTACTTTCTCTATACTCATTTCAAAGCCAAAGGTGGCTGTTGTGTATGTATACGCAATGACTTATCTTGCTCTTGTGTTCCAGAACTCGATTCTTCTGAATTCTCTACGCTCTGGCTTTGGCTATCCTGTCATTCTCTGACTAATTATATCTGTGCTCTTTTACTTATTCCCTAATTCTACTGACTATCAAAAATTCTTTGACTATCTTACTTCTACGATGGAACACATTCTATCCATTTCTCCTTTCTCTGAAATCTCCATTTCAGGAGACTTCAATGTTCACCACCACCTTTGGCTCTCCTCTCCTTTCACTGATACACCTGGTGAACAAGCCTACATCTTATCTATCCTTAATGACCTAGAGCAGCTTGTACAGGACCTTACCCGTATCCCAGACCACCTTGGAGAGAGCTTCAACATACTTGACCTTATCCTTACAACTAATCCTTCTGCATACACTGTTAATCTTTTCTCTCCTTTGGGCTCCTCCAATCACAACCTTATCACCTTAACTTGTCCCATCACTCTGGTACAGCTCGTGGACCCTCCAAAGAAACGTCGTCTATGGTACTTTGGAGCTGCGGATTGGGAGGTCCTCAGGTAGTACTTCTTTGATTTTCCCTGGAATGATTATTGCTTCCATCGTCGGGAGCCATCTGAGTGTTCCTTACCCATTACTGAGGTTATTCATTCAGGCTGGAAGCATACAGTCCTTTCTCATAACCTTTGTCTAACGCAAGAAAGTCTTGGTTTAATCACGCTTGTTCTAATGCTGTCCGCAACAAGGAGAGGGCCTATAAAAGGTACCAGAGCCAACCCATCCCTGAATCACATCATCTTTACGTTTCTGCCCTGAATCGTGCTAAGTCTGTTCTTCGCTCTGCTAAAAATAATTTCATCCATACTAAATGCTTTCAACTCTCCAACTCGCATTTTTCCCGCTCCTTCTGGCACCGTGCCAAAAACCTTTCTAACAACTTTACCTCATCACCTTTCCCTCCTCTTTTATACTCTGATACTTCTGTAGCTATTTCTTCTACTGATAGAGCAAATCTCTTTGCTCAGACTTTCTCCTCCAATTCCACCTTAGACGATTCCGGTGCTGTTCGTCCATCAATTCCCCCCTCTGACTTCCTCATGGCTGACATTAAAATTTCATCAGCTGATGTATAGGCCTATTCTGCCGTCACTGGCCTCAATACTAACAAGGCATACGGGCCTGATGGAGTCCCTCCAGTTATTCTCAAGACTTGTGCTTCTGTCCTTACACCCTGCCTAGGTAAACTCTTTCACCTTTGTCTGTCAACTTGTACCTTTCCTTCTTGCTGGAAGTTTGCTATCATTCAGCCAGTCCCAAAGAAGGGTGACCATTCCCAACCCTCTAACTATCGTCCAATTGCATTAACATCCTGTACTTCAAGTTTTCGAGTCAATTCTTAATAGAAAAATTGTAAGGTATCATTCCTATCACAAACTTCTTTCTGATCGTCAGTACGGGTTCCGTCAGGGACACTCCATTGGCGATCTTCTCACCTACATTTCAGACTCCTGGTCATCCTCCTTTCGGGACTTTGCCGAAAGCTTTACCATTGCACTTGACATCTCAAAGGCTTTCGATCGAGTCTGGCATAAATCTTTAATTTCCAAACTGCCCTCTTACGGTCTCTATCCTTCTATCTGTGCCTTCATCGCTAGCTTCCTTTCTGGTCGTTCTATAGTCACTGTTGTAGACGGCCATCGTTCTTCTCCTAGATCTATCAACAGTGGTGTTCCTCAGGGCTCTGTCCTATCATCAACTCTCTTCCATTTATTCATTAATGATCTTCTGAGCTGTACATCTAACCCTATCCACTTGTACGCTGATGGCTCCATCCTTCACCTTTCCATTCGATTCCCGCAACGTCCATCTCAGCAATTACTTCAATAAACAAGGGATGAGGCTATGGCACACCTAATGTCTGACTTGGCTTGTATCTCTGACTGGGGTAAAAGAAATTATGTTGTTTTTAATGCATCAAAGACTCAGTTCCTGCACCTATCAACCCAACCTTCCACATTATACCCACTAATGTTTAATAATATTCAGCTTAATCCTGCATCATCCTTGAACATGCTTGGGGTTTCATTTACTCATAACTTATCTTGGAAAGACCATAATACACCTCTTGTAAAATGTGCTTCCAAGAGATTAGGTGTGCTAAGCTGACTCCGTTCCTTCTTTACCCCTGCACAATTGTTGACTCTATACAGGAGTTTTATCTGCCCCTGTGTGGAGTACAACTCTCATGTGTGGGGAGGCCCCGCACATACAGCTCTTCTCAATCTCATTAACTCTCCTCCTCTTACTGACTCCCTTCAACCTCTGTCTCTTCGCCGCACTGTTGCATCTTTATCTCTTTTCTATCGCTACTTCAATGGTCACTGCTCCTCTGAACTGTCTGCTTGCATTCCTCCACCTCTAGGAAGGGCGCGTAGCATCCGTCTAGCAGCAAACTCTCATCCCTTTTCTGTCCAACTCTCTAATGCAAGAGTTAACCGTTACTCCTAGTCCTTCATTTATGCAACAGGTCAACTCTGGAACTGTCTCCCTCTGTGTGTATTTCCTGCTTCCTATGATCTCCAGTCTTTCAAACACAATGTGTCCAGGCATCTCGAAATGATCGGATCTTGAATTCGGCTTTCTCTTGTTTTGTTTTTCTCTTGGAGGGAACTGTTATTGCGGGCTCATGGCCTTTGGTTCCTTCTTCCTCGCATAAAAAAAATACAATTGTAATGCACCTTTTTAGTTTATCATTATCTTTCGTTAATTTTAGTATTTGTCCCAAGTAATTGTACTCCTCGATTTCAAGAATTTCTCCGCTTATTCTGAAGACTCTTTTTGGTATTTGTGGAGTAAACATTAGTTTTACTCCGGTTCATCTTTAGTCCTACTTTAAGACTTTCTCTGTTCAGGTCATTTAACATTCCTTGCAATGTCTCTGCTGTTTCTGAGATTAGGACAATGTCATCTGCAAATCTTAAATGGGTTAGCTTTTCTCCATCTATGTTCACTCCTTTGTTTTCCAAGTCTAGCTTTCTGAAAATACTTTCTAGGAATGCTGTAAATAATTTTGGTGAAACTGTATCTCCCTGATGCATGCCCTTCTCAATCTTAATTTTTTCTGAGTCCTTATGTAATTTAACTGTAGCAGTTCCCTCTTTATATATGTTTCCGAACAGTTTTACAACATTCTCATTGAATCACTGTTCTTGCAATGAATTTATAATTGTTATGTGCCCCGCTGAGTCGAAAGCCTTTTCGTAATCAACAAAACCTAGGCACAGTGGTTTATTATATTCTGTAGATCAGTAGTGGAATACCCGCTTCGGAATCCTGCCCGTTCACGAGGCTGGTTTTCCTCCAAATTTGTAAGGACTTTGTGAAGCGTTTGTAAATGACTGGTAATAAGCTAATGGGTCGATGGTTACTAAGATCTGTTGAGTCACCTTTTTTTGTAAAGTAAATTAACTCTTGCATTACACCATGTTCTGGGAATTTTCTTCTTTTTTATACATTAAGTAAATGAGGAAGCCTATTTAGTACGTCTACTCGCTCATCCAACAGTATATCTGCTACTATTCCATCTTCTCCCGGAGCTTTCCCTCTTTTCATATTTTTAAGAGTGTCATCTGAAAAGTTAGCTATTGGTACTACGGTTATTGATGCATATAGCTGATTGTAAAAGTCTTCAACGCTCTTCACCATCTTATCTCTGCATATACAGTAATGACTTTACTGTTTTTGTCTTTCAGTGATGTAATTTGTTGCTTTCCTAATGCCATTTTACACTGGACCTGTTTTTAGAATTTTTCCTTTTTTGATGGATTCTCATTCTTTTCTCTTCCCTTTGTCTCATGTTGATAAGCTTATTAAATTCCGCTCGTTCTATTTCATCATCATTTGTGTGTGTGTGTGTGTATATATATATATATATATATATATATATATATATATATATATATATATATATATATATATATATATATATATATATATTGTGTTTCAAGGTAAAAAACTATGATCATGCATATATATATATATATATATATGATAAATTACTGTGATGAATAAGAAAATTCTGATGATTACAAATGGATACTTTCAGCATTAAACCTTAGATGCCTGCCAGTGCCTTGCACTGCACATGCGCACCCAGTTGATGCATGCACCATGAGTGGAACGCGAACCAGTAGCATGTCACTCGATGCACACGACAAGCGTATTTCCGTTCTGTATGCATACTCGTCTCACCACCTGGAACCCTCAGCCAAGAACAATGCTGGCCCCATCGTTTCAAAGCTAAGAATTGGTTTTTCTCGAAAATATGCTCAGTGTGTTTCCCAGGAAAAATTACCTACATCAGTGTAACCTAACCTAACCTAACCAAACAGACCTATCCCACTAGGGCTGCTTGGCTGAGGTGGCTGGCTGTGGTATTGAGACGAAGAGGCCTACCCATAAAGAACGGAAATATGCCACCGGAAACCCCGCGAACCACACCCACCCCTATGGGGCCGACCATCGAGGGTCTCGTCTTTCCTATATTGTGACCGTGGTGAACATCATCTAATATGAAGAATTTTGTGTTTCAAGGTAAAAAACTATGATCATGCATAACAACCCCAGGCGTCAACTCCCCCCATCTCCTCTACCGTGGGAACAGCCCTCCTTATAACCTACTTGTGACCGGGCCCACCTGAAGCTTCACCACACTGCAATTCTTTTTCCTGAGTTTAAAAAAAAAAAATGTGCCTAAAGGAACTAGCCTGGACCCTGGGGAGGTACCCCGCTGTAGGGGGCTGCCCTCGGGAACCCTGCCCTGCCTGAAACTTGGCCCTGATAGAGATCTACTCCTGTGCAATTTTTTTCTTCCTAACATCTTCCTGCCCATAAAGCTTGGACCCCATTCTTCAAAAAGGCGCAGGAATTGAGTGAGTCAGTGAATGACATTATGAGACAAGCACTGCATTTGGAGGCGCCTTTGTGAGTGCGATAAACAAAACTAAAACTTCGTTCATCTAGTAATACTTTTTTCCGGACCTGCCCCAATGTCAAATTTTAAAAAGCTTCTTATGTTTGAACGTTCAGATAAAGGCAGGTGACAAGAAGTTTTGTTTGTTCTTGTACACAACCAGCATGTACTAAACACATATTCAAAGCTCGAATTCCAGCCAAATATGGTTAGTATGAACAGTGACTGGCTAATAAATCTGCAGTGCAAAGGAGTAAGAGTGATGTCTTACTGTACCTTACAACACATTTCCTGTAATATAGGACATATTTCATTTGTATCAGGTGAGGAAGATCAGGGAAAACTGTGATTCACGTTCTGAATCTGCTTTCAACATCAAGTGCCATCATCATTATAACATCAGCTTTACTTAATGAAGACACAATTAAAATAAATTCTGATGTCAGTTGTGCCAGTACTCTTTCTTATATTAGGTAATATTGCACATTTGTACTGGTTCACCAAGAAATGTCCTGTACTTAATCATAATGTTATTATCAGTTCACAGAAACAAACAATTTATCCACAAAACAGAATTATATGATGATGAAAAACTTTTTTTTTTTCATGTGACAGCCGATTCATTCTTTATTGTCATGTAATATTAAGGTACCAGTATATGTGACTAATCGCGTTTTCTAAGTTATCCAAATAATGAAGTGTATAAAAATCACAGATATTGGCGCAGTTCACAACTTCTTTACTAGGGTGGTGTTAGTACCATAATGTTCAAATATCCCCTCTAAAAATTGGAGATGGTCTACCTGAGTGAGAAAATAGTATTGGTTGGATAAAGAATCAAGTCTAACCCCCCTGTACATATCCCTTGAAATGTAGACCCCCCAAATTTAGCATTTTACCCTCCCAAAAACACTTTCAAATAAGTTGCTTTTTATTTGCAGGAGACAGTAGACATAAAAAGGGAAACAGTTATTAACGGCAAGCATACAGTTCAGATAGAATAATGCTAGGATGTAACTCCATAATGTTCAGTTAGAGGGAGTCCAGTCTACAGTTTAAGTCAAGGTACACAGCCCGTTTACCGACAGTTAGTTCTGCTGGCTCAAAATTGTGTCCATGGCTTGACTGGAGTCATTATGGGTCACCTCTGCATTACAGGTATTGTTGTTAAGATACAGCTTAAGACTGACTGTATACGTGCTCATTGGTAGATTCTTGTGGACTTTCATCAACTAGAACAGATCACTAGACTCTGAAAGGGAAGGTGACGTGTCCCGAGCATAGAGAACCTCCAGGTAAAGCCGTCCTACCTTCGTGCATCATCTATGTCAATGGCTGCAACATATTCATCAACTTCAGCAGTTGATGCAAAAAGGCCTCCCATTCCCTTCTGTATATCAAGGTCTTTGTTTCTCCGATGATCTACCACTACAATAGCAATCTCCTTGTCTTGCAGGCCCAGCTACTTCAGTTCCTCTTGCTTTGTGTTCCACGCCAGCATGATTTTTGGTATCCTTCCTCCTTTCCTGATCATGCTGCCATAGTTCCTGGAAGACCCTTCTTGTCTTCAGCCAAAGAGGTCTGAGGACTTGCCTTTCACCCGTGCTGCAGATGCACTCCCAAGCTGTTTGGCACCCTTTCTTGACAGCTCATAGTTAACGAAGCTCACTCTGTGCTCTGCATTCAGGTTGTGGACTGGTGCCTTCTCCAACTTCTCTGGATCCATCTAAGTAACAGAACTCGTCACAGTCTCCAAAGCTGAAGATATCGCCCTTCTGCTTCTGAAAGCCAGTAGCAAGCTTGTAGATGATCATCTTCAGGAGCTTGATTACCTTAGGTTAGAATGAGGTTGCCACTTTAAATATGGCACTGCAGATGTCCTCATCATACTTTGTATGCTGGAACCTTTGCTGAGAAACAAACATGAATGCTAGTTCCTCTGCCTGCAACAAGGTGACTGGGTCTACATCCCTCAGTTCTTGGTACAGCTGTTGAAATGCTTGGATGATCTTGCTGTATGTTGTTTCAGCAGACGTGGTCAGAGACAGGTATCGTTCAACCAGATGAAGTCCAAGGAGAGCACCTGCACAGTACATCAACTTCAGGAAATCGAAGTCCAGAAAACACCTCACAATGCAGGCCAGCTGATTGGTAACATGCTCATACTTCGCAGATAGGATGCCACATCATCCAGATGGTACAGACTAATAGCACAGGTCAGCGTCAAGCGATTGATACGTTCATCCTTGAGGCTTACAGACTTGCTTGATCGTGGGGCTATGTGGAGGTCAAATTCATGCGACTTGTTCCATGATTTGTGATCAAAGTCATGACCGATGAGTCTAGTCAAGTAGTCCAGGGCTTGTTCAGTGACACGTGTTGCTGCTGTTGTTGCACTGACAAGGAGGTTTGAGTAGATCTTGTCTGTACCCAGTGTGTTCTCTGTTTCAGGCCACTGCATAGTAATGACCCTGTTGAACATCAGAATTGGGTGCACATTACAGAAAAGATGATCATGAATGTGCTCAGAATCAAGACTGTCTGCATCCAGTTCATCCACTTTGATAAGTGAGCTGTCTGGTCTGTGATCACAAAGTTAATTTTTTCGAACAGAGTTTTGGCTATAACACCCCTTGCTGCCTCCAGAATTTCAAAGACTGCCACCTTGTTAGCAGCTAAGCTCTTTCTGGAATCTGATGCAATGCTCATTGTGGGCAGTGACCTGTATTTTTCGTTAATGGTGATACCCTGAACAGAAAATGACCCAGCACCCTGCTTCTTTGAGCCATCGCCAGACTAGGTCACCACTACTTGTTCATCAGAGTTCATGATCTCCTTGACAATCTCATCTAGTGCCAACACCTCAATATTCTTGCCTGCTTCCCTGACACTCTCGGATTCTTGCAGGGTGTCCAGATCAATGACCTCTGGTTCATCGTGTGCCTTCCAGTTTCTGCCAAACATGCGGTTCCCAACCGTGATGACGGCAGCTACAGCCTGTGCTTCAGACATGTGGTAACAGCTCTTCAGTTTATCAACTGTCTCATAATACTCTCGTCGCACTTTCCTGATGTTCTCAAGGATATGCTGGTAATTTTCTGGCAGTTCATTACTTGGCTGGGTAACTGTAGCTGTGGAGAACAAGCGTTCCTTTTTTTTTAGTCACTCTTACCCATACTGGTGCCTTCATCACTTGAGGAGAAGGTTCCACCTCCATCCGTATCCATACTCTGGTGACCTTCCTCTGAGTCTGATTGCTCACTAAAGCCACATGAGGCAACAGCCTTGCTCAACTCTTTCTCTCTTTCTGTATCTTGTCTCATTTTGTCAAAGGCCTGCAGTTCCTTTTGCCTGCGTTCCATTGTTTTCATCCATTTGCGATCAACAAAGTCTTCACAGTACATAATTCGCTGGATTCTCTGATCCTGTAGAAAGTCCCACTCCATGTCGGTCATTCTTACCCCATGCTTCTATCCTAGCTTCTTGCATATTATAGGGTCCTAGCATGATTGTTGAAGGTTTCTGCTTTCTTGACAAAACTGTGTCTGAACTAGACTCACAAAGTCTCCATAGAGCTTCAGACTGTGTTTCTTTGTATGTCTGGTGTGGATGGTGTAGAGGTTCCAAAAGAGCCAGTATTCCAGAATAAGTTCTGTAAGGAGCTGAGCTGCTTCATCTTTGGAGCGATGAGCTTGACCAGCTCGCTTAGGTTGCAGCAAGTACAGCCTGTTTTGTATGACATCTCTTCCTGTCGGAAGCACCTCATGTGGAAATTCTGCCTTCTCCACATAGTCCACACTACAGAGTTTCTTCCTAGGATGTGATATATATATATATATATATATATATACATATATATATATATATATATATATATAGAGAGAGAGAGAGAGAGAGAGAGAGAGAGTATATATATATATATATATATATATATATATATATAGATAGATATATATATATATATATATATATATATATATACGTAGAGAGAAAGAGAGAGATTGATAGATGTATATTTTCACGATCAGATAATCCAAGACAAAAAATTTCTTCTTGTCAGTGGTCTTTGTTTCTAAATAACAAGATAAATAATTTAGAGGTACTCTACTGTACTGCCCCGGTTAATTAAACATGCATTGTTTTCTACCGTATCATTCATTAAAATAAACAAATAATGCATAGCGCTGGAAATGATTCTGTTAAATTTTGAAGCGTAATTTCCAGCACAGGCGGCTATGAACCTTTTTATTTTGGTAACCAATACCATGAACAATTTGTCACCAAATGATTGCCTCGCACTGTTATTAGCCAAGCTCAGATAAAGTACATGTACAATGCGTTTTTATTTTTAAACATGTGCGTGTATATCGATGAAAGTTATTAGTATGGTGACAGCAGAATCACGACACAAACATGAGTCAATCACATCCCACGCTGCATTACTATGTTACAAAAAATTCCGCCCCTTTATATTCAATAACCATATACCTGACTGTTTTAACACATCCAATTAAATCATTTATCCTTTTCACGCCGATATGCTCTTCGTAGTTCCCAACACTTACTACACTACACTGTCACAATCCATCCACCACAGACGTGATAACACAGCACTGAGCAATCCGATCTTTCAAGTACATTTAGAAATTATGATATCTAGCCCACCGCAGCCAGCTTTAAAGTGAGGACGAGGCTCTTTTCTTGACGGAGGTCCACCGTAACTCTGACGAGTTAACACTGTATCGGCAGTTAGAGTATAAAATCTTCGAGGAATGTACAGCGTCAGTTATTTTACAATATATAGCATTATAGAACACGGGCACGCATCAACCAAGACAGATAAGACTAAGCCATGAACTTTGGTCTTGGAATGTGCCTTACAAGTGATTGTGTAATCTGACCAAGGTTGTAAGATATAAAGATGAGAATTCCATCTAATTTATTAGCAGGAGGGCTACAAGGAAATTTTTGCTATGAAGCTGAAATACAAAAGTGTGCCTCATCACTAATTATTGCTGTAGTCTCCAAACTTTTTTTTATGCAACTAAAGCAACAGCGTTGGCGCTGAAGACGTTTAAGAGTTTGTTATAAAAATGGGTGATGATTTTTTTTTCGGTAATCATACAAAGACAGTGCATTTTTATGTTAAATGCAAGATCACATATACTTCAAAATGTGAATCCTTTGACGGTAAGGACAGGTGCTGTCGTTACAACCATGTTCGAAATTTACTACGGGAGGTTCACTCGTTTCACATAACGTTGCCCGCATGACAGCATGTTATTTCGAATCACATCTTTTACCAGTAAAAGAAATAGAAGTTTTAGAGAAAAAACGATAACATAGAGCATTTCGGGACTGCGGCCTCCTGCAGCTCAACTTAGTCACTTGATGTTAGTTAAAATAGCTAAATGCGCTAGTGTGTGGAGGTAATATAATTACATTTCAATTCCATTACTCAGTTAATGATATCAGTCTCCATACACTACATACATTGTACACCTTTAAGTGAAGGATCTAAAATTTCTTTATATGGGCACACTGCTACTACAGTGACATCGTATAGCAGATTAAGCAGAAGTGAAATTGAGGCGGTTCGTTTGTTTCAAGGTCGTCACAGGTGATTCAGTCATAAGCCACCCTGTGAAAACTTCCCAGTTATAACCTACTTAGATTAACATAACGAATCTCTCACGTAATATGCGCTACACTATCTGCATTCTGTGTTTTAAAATTTCAGAGTCCAGCAATATCCTTTCTGGTGATACGGCACCACATGACCCTTTCTCATTCTTTCCCTTCCGCCATCTCTCCACCTCTACCCTTACCTCCATCATTCACCTTACCGTTACCATCACTTTCCAGTCGTACCTGCTCCATACCCTCGTCCTCTACCCCCTCCGTCCTCCCTGACTGTAACCTCTCCGGAAGAAACAAGCTAGTCCATATGGGCCGAGTCAAACTTGCTGTAATCAGTTCATAGATCTTCAGGTTTACACTGGCACAATAATTGAAGTGAATAATTCAGAGTTTCAGCTCGTAGTCTGACAAGTGAAAGCCTCAAAAACTAGAAACTCTCGTTTTTGTTATTGTTGTTGCTGCTGTGACCTCAAGCTCCTATGGACGTAAGGTCAGGGGACTCTAAGAAACCCGCCACATCAACAGGGTGCTCCCAGGAATCTACTGTGGTGACTCTGCTGAAGGATTACCTGTGTCGCGAAAGTGAAGTGCATGAGGTGAGTATGAGTGCTGTGGTTCAAGATGCTGTATTATAGTTACGGTCTTGAGCGCTCGGCGTGAATTATTCTGAAGGAAGAGCAGTTTCTTAATAAGGAATGAATGGTGGAGGTTCACGAAGGATATTGTTTGGCAGAAAATTTTGGGTGACTGTCAGTTATGTGTATGTATATGAGTATATATATGTCTGGGGAGAGTACTGGTGAGTAGAGGAGGAGGAAGGGGAAAGATGTTTTGAAGATATTTTATGTAGTATGGTGAAGCTGTTCATTTTGTACACCCACATGTTCAGCGTGTGGGAATTATGGGTTTGACTTGGTTAATTTGTTTTTCGGTAAGCCAGTTAACAACATTATTGAAGAGGTGTTGCTGTTGAGCAACCCTGGTCATGCATAGCTAAACAGACCCGTCGACTGCAGGTAAGAACTGCCCCTATATACAATTGATTTTGTGTCTGCGTCTTAGTGTGCCATGTGTTATGAAGTGCACCATAATGTGGGTTATCTTTTGTGGGCTTGTACTATAAGTGAGGCATGTGTCATGTTTGACTCTACCCAACCCAAATCTAAGCTGGTAACTGAGGAAGGCTGGATGAGATCCTGATCTAAGCTTAGCTCGGTGAACTTGATCACCTCTGTTTAAGTATAACTCTGATGGTTGGATGTCGGGGTGTGGGGGGGGGGGACTTGTCATAAAGTGTTCTGATTGAGATATTGTGTTTCTCTTCACGACAAACGAGTATGTAGGTGTTTCTTCATTGCTAGAGCTGGTGTGTCTGGAGGTGTGATGCTGCTCAAGAAGGCTTGGTAACATTTGCGCAGTAAGTGTACTGTGTCCAGTTGTGCTGTGTCGTTTAGTGATGTAACAACAGGGGTGTTGTGTGCATTTGAGCAAGCTGCCTCATGGAACTGTGTGCCTCTCATGTCAAGATATTCTCTAACAGGGAAAACATTGGTTCCAAAGTGTGAGTTGTGGGACTGGGTGCAGCCAGTGACGATGTGAAGAATGCTGTTCTGTATCGTCTCCCAAGAGCTTTAGTGGATATCAGATAGGACTGGGGTCTATGACAGAGAGGAAACGGACATCAGCAATCTAATATATTGTTTATAGAGAAGGAAGGCGATTTCTGTTTGTTGCCCAGTGTCTGTTCTTGTAATTGCCCTGAGTGTGCTGGGTCAGGGGTGCACCAGTCCTTGCGGTCTTGTGTGTGGTTGTTGCGAGAGCAGCACGATATGTTGCTCCAAAGATCTTATTGGAGGGTATGTGTGGTACTGGTAGATTGTTCAGTGCAATGCTAGGGGTATATGGTTTTCATGATTACTACCTGCGATGAGTTAGATGGTAGATCTGGCTGGAGCAGTCGCCATCCAGTTGCCCTCGACCCATGTCTAAAGCGTGCTGAGGTTGTCTTGTTACAGATACAGACTGTGTCTGCCATGTGGTGTGTGGTTGTTATGTTTTTACGGAAGTATCGTGTTCGTGATGACTTGCCCTGAATTGTATCATGTGCCTTGACTTCCAGAAAAGTAGTTGGCAGATCAACATTGGGTGTTCTCCATGTTTGCGTCGTAGATTTTGGTGATTATTTTGCGTTGGCGGATTGCATCAGAGGCTTTACTTATGTCAGTTGTTGTAAGGAGTGCATTGTATGTTGTGTGCTAATCTGTGGGAATTGATGCCGTCCTTTGTGTGTTGTGTGAGAATGGTTAGTACTGTTTTTGTGGAGTGTATTGCTCTAAACCTGTGTTGTGAAAGTGCGAGAGGGACATGAAGTGGGCCTTTGCTAAGAACAGTGTGCAGCTCCGTACGTGCTGATGTTTGTGAGGGCCTGGATGCCGTGTGGTGCTAAACGTTTAAGGTGTAATACCTGGTGCCATCCGGTTCTATGCTTGAAAAGTTCTTTGGTTTCTTAATGTTCCATGTCTGCTCTGGAGTGAAGGAAGTTACGTTGTGGTTAGGTGGAAAGGACTACATATGCAGAGAAGATTGTTTTTCAAACTCAGTGTGTGATCGTGTATGATGACTTATGTTTGCGTACTGGTTCGTGAGTTTCCCAGAATAAAGTTTTTAGTTTAACCAACAGTCAGTTTGTCTTCGTTTTGCCATCCAAATATGAAAATTGGACATTAGGGATTCCAGTTTACTTTTTGCATCATTAGGAATTCTCATCTTAGCATATAGCGGAGTGTCAGCAGCATAAAATGATAGGACACATCTATGGATCAAGCAGAGATGATTAACTACATGTACAAACTTTAATTAGAAATGTACATTTGGGCAAGCAGTCAATGCAAACAAAATATTGGAGTATTTGGAGATATCTAGTAGTTCCCTGTAGTAAGCCCACATATCTTTATGAATGAATCACTCCGAACCTAGAGCCTGTGTCAGGTAGAACACGATTGACTGGGGATTTCAGTGGTGGTGAAATAAATATCTCATCATATTATGCGGGAATGAAGTTAATAACTAATAAGTGGTAGGAAACAATTTATACAGAATACTACAGTATTTAACCCGCAGCGTCCCATCGACGTTCTTCCACATCCTCACGTTTTGTCACTGCCAATCCCGTTGACGTACTTTAACGTCCTGCAATTGCAAGGTTCATAATTTCCACAATTTTCAAAATTCGAGCGAGATTTTCGATTTGCTCACCTACCCAAGCCTCCCCTACCTGCCGCAAGGCGGGCAGCGTCCCAGACCCCGCGTGACCCGCGCTCACCCTTGTCTCGGTCACTCACCTGTTAGCAGTGACCCAGGTCAGACATGGCGCGTAAAGGTCTCTCAGACGACGAAATACAATCCGCCCTGGATGCCTTCACTGGAGATAGTGATTCTCCACTTGATGATGATGTGGTGGATCGAGATTACGTGCAGCCTGAGGAGGAAATAACAAGCAGTGATGAGGAGGTCCCTTCGCCCCGGAAAAAGCGGTATGTCACATATCGTAAGGCAAGGGAAGGCCAGCCTGCATCCAAACCACCTGCACGGACCTCTCTCCATACCCTAGAGAGAGATTCTGATGAGGACGAGGATGAGGACGATGACGATGATGGCAGCTTAGGACGTGATGTTGCCTCGTGGTTGGGGAAGGAAAAAATCTCACCCCGAGGATCAAAAGGTGAGGCGAGAAGGCAAATAAGGTATGGTCCTAGTGTTTTGTCTGGGGAAGGCGAAAGTGGTGTGGTGGGAGTGCGGGGTGAAAGGGAAAGTGGTGTGGCAGGAGTGCGGGGTGAAAGGGAAAGTGGTGTGGCGGGAGTGCGGGGTGAAAGGGAAAGTGGTGTGAGGGAGGCAGCACGAGCACGTGGTGCACGTAGGCCTAGGGGAGAGGAGGTGGAGCCACTCCCCAGCACGTCTTTTGCCCCACAATATTCCCAAACTTCCTCCCCACAGCCCCAGGATGTGGGGAAAGGAAGGAAAGGGAAGGGAAAGGGTAAAGGAAAAGGGAGAGGGAAGAGAAGTGTGAGTGATGAAAGGCGCCGCTCTCCACCTTCCCAACCTCCCCCACCACCCTCACCTCCCCACCCTGACGAAGGCGACGATGGGGACGAGGCTGGTGATGGTGGTGTCTCGTGGAACTGGGAAGATGGGAGTAATTTTACTCCCATCATTCACCCTTTCACTGAGGAGTGGCAGTCTGGTTGCACGGCTCCAGGTGTGCATGCAGGTTCCACTAGGGTGGATTTCTTCCACCTGTTCTTTGGGGAGGCGTTTGTGGGGCGCATAGTGGAACAGACAAACATATTTTCACGAACACAGTGCTGTGAAAGTGAACATTTGGGAACAACGAGCAGGCATTCCCAGCAATATGACTATCCTGTGACAATTTCTGAGATGTTCTTATTTTTTGTCCTGGTTCTCTTGATGGGTGTTGTAAGAAAAAATCAAATACCTGCATACTGGACCACTGACCCAATGACCATCACACCTTTCTTTGGAAAGGTGATGAGTTGTAATAGATTTCAGCAGATTCTCGGCCGCCTCCACTTTTTTGATGCAGAAGATCCAGCTAATCCTAATAACACTGATAAAATGAGAAGAATTAGGCTTGTATTTGATCATTTACGGGAAATGTTCCGCTCCTCATTTTATCCTTACAGACGAGAGTCTTGTGTTGTGGAGAGGCAATATTTCCTTTCGCCAGTACATATCCAGCAAGAGACACCGTTTCGGGTTCAAGATCTTTGTTATGGGTGACTATAAGATTGGTTATGAGCAAGACATAGTCTTGTACACGGGCGCACAGACAGATATAACAGAAGATCAGGGGCCGTGGTGAAGACAATGATAGAGGAGTACCTTCATCGTGGTCATGTGTTGTACCTGGACAACTGGTACACTAGCCCTCTTCTCGCTAGGTTCCTCCACCAACACGACACCGGAGTCTGTGGTACAGTCAAGAGAAACCGTCGCCATATGGTCAAGATAGGGAGGAAACTTGACAAGAACGAGGTGGTTTTCTTCCAGGCAAATAACATCCTTGCCACCCTGTGGAACCACAACAGGGAAGTTTGCCTCCTATCAACTGTACACAGCCCCTTGATGCACCACACAGACTCCGTTGATCACCGTAGCGAGAGGAGGCACAACGTCTGGAAACCCGAGTCTGTACTGGACTATAATCTGAACATGAGGCAAGTGAATCAGTCAGACTCGATGATTTCCAGTGCTGACTGTGCCAGGACCACGATGAAGTGGTACAAAAAGCTCTTTTTCCACTTGCTCGACATCACGGTCCTGAATGCACACTACCTGCACGCCATGACAACGGGAGTATCAGAGACCTTTGAGGGGTTTGTGAGGGAGCTGGCACGTGAAATAATCGCCAGGCATGCCCAGGACAGACCCACACACTGCACCCGCACCCCCATGGCTACCCAGACTCCCCTACGCCTCGCAGGACGCCACTATCCTAGCACAATCCCTCCCGAACCAAACCGTCATAAACCCCAGCACCGCTGCCGTGCATGCAAGCACTCGATAGTCAGACCAGACACTCAGAGAAAAGACACAAGGTATGAGTGCGTAGAGTGCAATGTTGCGTTGTGCCTTCAGCCATGTTTCAGAGAGTACCATAACTTCCTACACTACTGAAACTGTGTGGGATGGCGATATGATGCTCAGTATAATGGTAAGGCCAGTCAGTATGTGCTAAGTCTCATATAAAGTTGAAACGGGTGTAATGTTTGCAGGAAAGTAATGTATAAGTTGAGAAATAGTGTAAGATGAAAGAAGTGATATCAAAACTACACCCATTGTGTAAATCTGCGAAAATATGATGCTCAGTATAACACTCTGGTCAGTAAATATGTGATAGCAAGAATATAAAGTGGAAACGGGTGTAATGTTAGTAGGAAAGTAATTTATAAGTTGAATACTAGTGTAAGATGAAACAAATGATATCTCGATAACACTCACTGTGTAAATATGCGATAATATGACGCTCAGTAGAATAGTAAGGTCTCCAGTTATGTGATAGCAATTATATTAAGTGGAAACATGTGTAATGTTAGTGGAGAAGTATTATATAAGTACAAAAATAGGTTGTAAGTTGAAATAATAGTCATAGCGACTTCACCCTCTGTGTTATTATGCGCTATTATTATGCTAAATATTTATGTAAGGCCTGAAACTATCTCAAAACAGTTCTCAAAAGTGGAAAAGTGTATAATGTTATTAGGAAAGTATTATGTAAGTTGAAAAAACACAATACGAGTTGAAACAACAGTCACAGCGCTAACATTACGCTAAATGTTATCGAAAGGCCTGTGAATATGTAAAAACAGTTCAATAAAATGTAAAATGGTATAATGTTATTGGAGATGTATTATGTAAGTAGAAAAAATGATATGTATCATGATTCAGCAATGTTAGTGATTCATCATGAACAGTTTGGCCGATTTCGCTCGGTTCGCACGATGGTACAATGCTTATTTCAACTCTATTTTTGCATAAAATCCAGTTTACTCTTGTATCACATGTTTTTATGTTTGTAATAAATACATATCTACTTACTTTCATTGGTTTCCCAGACTTATAATACCATAGAAAACGTGGGAGCCTCAGACCACCTACAGAGAAAACGGTACCAGGTGTAACGAAGGTATACCTGTTTAGGCCACTTATGGACCCCGGTGAACACTTTCTTGGCGATTGACCATTGTTTCTGACCAAAAGCGAAAGTTTTAGCAAAAAAAATTTGGGTCCAAAAATGGTCGGGATTGGGGGGTACCAGTGGTGAAAAAGTGGTCGAGACGGGGCGGGTTAATGAATGAACGAGGAGTATAAAAGAGTAAAAAGCGTTAATAATCTGTAAACATAACTGCCAACATGGCACAGAAGAGCAACATGTCAGTTGATAGTTTTTGTTTATTCATGATCTTCGAAGCTGCTAAAACGAAGTTCAGTGAATCAGACTACTAAATGTTTACATCTAACAAAGAGAATCATCAATGCTTTCTTTAATGAATCTAATACTGATATTCTGTTTCATCAATTTCTAGGGTTATTATCCTCTATGACACACAATATGTACTAAAATGCATTGGCAGTAAGTTAATACTAAACTTATTGTTGCCTTATTACCTTTCATCTCAGTATGATATATTGAAATAGGAAGACAAAAGACTGTGCTAGGCCAGAAATACCTTGTAGCTCAAGAGAGGAGATAGAGAGGAGGGACAGCAAGCAGGAGGGAAAAAACAGGAAAGGAGGAACAGCTGATGAGCGGAAAGGGAATGACTCAGGACTGAAGGGGCGCCAAAACCATTTAACCCGCCGCGTGCCAGTGCCATTTTAAAACGGTCTGGTGTAATACCACAGCCAGTGCCAGTGCCATTTTAAAATGGCTTAAATATAAAAAATTCTTTGTGACCATATTTTTCAAGCTACGCACGCAAAAGTTGGTGTGCTTGTAGGGCAACCCTTCCTCTATCTAACCCTCAGGCAGTCAGGTCCATACACCCACGCGCTCCCTCCTCACTCACGTTCAGCCTCACCATGCTTGTGTCTGCTATACAGTGCTGTGATGTCTCGCCGTGGTCTGTCAGACGAGGAGATTCAGGAGTTCTTGAAGATCCTTTACAATGGGGAAAGTGATGTGGACGACGACGACGTGCAGGAAACAGACTACATCCAACCTTAGGAGGAAAGTAGTAGTGATGACGAATTTCCGTCACCACGAAAATCAAGGTATGTGTGGTATGCTAGGGCAACACATGGAAGGAGGCCACCTGCACATCGTCATCTTGCACATCATGATGATGAAGAGGAAGGCGAGGAGGCAGGTTGTTCAACAGTTCAGGGGTGGTTGGGGAAGCCTAGGATTTCCCTACATGGGGAGGAAAATGTGAAGAGGAAGAGGAGCCAATTTGGGAAAGTTCCATTGTTGGGGGAGAGTGAGTCATCTCACCCGCATTCTCCCTCGCCCCCACGTGACCCAGCTCAGCCTAGCACCTCACGACAAAGTCTTCCCACCTTCCCCACACCAAGCACCTCACGTGAAACTCTTCCCCCATTCCCCACACTTCCCCACAACCTGAGGACGACGGAGGTGATGATGATGATAAGGAAATGACGTGGGATGGGAGGATGGGGATGACTTTGTCCCCCACATTCACCCGTTCACTCACGAGAATGAGGCTGGATGTACTGTTCCCGAGCTAAACCATAGTTCAAGTAGGGTGGACTTTTTTAGGAACTACTTCCCTGTTGACTATGTATTGAAAATTGTTGCCCTAACAAATACTTTTGCACCATTTGAAGACACAGACACCACACAGCCGATTTTTCGAACCTGACGTGATGCTGAGTGAGATGTACATGTTCCTAGCACTTGTGGTTTTTATGGGGATATTGATAAAAAATCAGCTTCCTTCCTATTGAACTGTAAATCCAGTAATGGCACCATTTTTTGGCATGGTGATGTGGAGGAATAGAGTTCAGTACATCCTGAGCCACGTACATTTTTTTGATACCCTTGACCCAGCTAGTGCCAACATGGACAGGATTAGGAGGATACATCTAGTTATTGATCACCTTTGAGAGAAATTGTGTACCACCTTCTTTCCATACCGAACCCTCGCCATAGACGAGAGTCTCGTGCTATGGAGAGGTAATATCGCTTTCCATCAGTATATCCCCAGCAAAAGACAGGTTTGGCTTCAAAGTCTTCGTGATGTGCGACTGTAAGACTGGGTATGTGCAAGACATAGTCCTGTACACAGGTGTTCAGACGGACATCACAAGATAGAAGTTTGGGACTCTCAGGGGCTGTGGTAAAAACGATGATCAAGGAATACCTTCATCGTTGGCACATCCTCTACAACCGCGAAGTCTTCCTCCTCTCGTCTGTTCATCGGCCCATTGTACACTGCACAGACAGCATAGATTACAGGGCAGAAGGGCGGCACCACGTCTGGAAACCAGAACCTATGTTAGCCTACAATGTGAATATGCAACAGGTGGATCAATCGGACGCCATGCTTTCCAGCGTTGACTGTGACAGGCCCACGATGAAGTGGTATAAGAAATTATTCTTCCACCTCCTTGACATCACTGTCCTCAATGCTCACTATCTCCACGCATATACCACTGGCATCCAGGAGACCTTCGAGGGATATATTCGTGAGCTGGTGTGGCAGATAGTGAGGGAATATGGGGAAGATAGAAGTGCTGCTCGCCACCGCCACACTGCCGCCACACCTATTTGCCTCACCACTAGACACTTGCCCAGGATGGTCCCTCCAAGTGCAATGAGTCAAAATCCCCAGTGGAGGTATCACTTGTGTGCAAACAGCACTGTAAAGCCACGTACTCAGTGGAAGGACTCAAGGTTTATGTGTGCAGAGTGTGACGTAGGACTGTGTATATTCCCATGCTTTGAGGAGTACCACACTCTCGCTAACTATTTAGTAACAATAGTGTGGTAATCACGAGCGACAAAAAGATGCTCAAAAAGTGTTGTAAGTATGGAAAAAGATAATCAGAAAGTGTTATAAATACTGCATAGAGTGAAGGCATGTTGTAAATATTTTCTCGTAAGTGTAAGGACTGAACGTAGTGGAGGAAAGAAATACTCTTATAATGTTTGTGTATACTGAAGGCATGTTGTAAATAATTAATCGTAAGTGAAAGGGCTGTACATTGTGAAGTCAAGTTGTGCATATTTTCTCGTACCTGTAAGACAATGCATTCACAGTGATACGTATAGTGTTGCAGCAGTAAGTGATTTATTAGCTAGAAAAAGGACCCTTTCTTTATGACATACTAAGAAAAAAAAAATGTGAGTGTGAAGTGGACAGAAAAATGTAAAGAACATTCCTATACCTTCCCTGAGTCACGTTGGCGAGAATACCTGAGTTTACCTTGCATAGAAAACGGGTTTTCTCTCACCTCTGCTGGGGATTCCCCACACGCACACACCTGTGGGCAGGCGGTGGGACTACAGAAAACACACTTCTGACCTCCGGTGAGTTTTTTTATGGTCATATTCTTTTTTTTTTTTTTCCCACATCAAAATCTATCAATTTATAAAAAAAAAAAAATCGAAAATTGGCCGTCATGTGGGTGACACATAGGGCGAAAAGTGTCTGCGCATGGTAGGTCAAGTATCACCCACATCTCTGCAGGCAGTGTCTCCCTACAGGGTTCATCTCATTATAAATAAATTGCATTAGAAATGCAGAAATATAGTCGGATAATCAGTAACTGTTATGCAGCGTAGCCTGGGCTGGACTTCTTTGGGCCAGGTACGGTGCGGACCTTGGGATCTTTGTTTACGACCGGGTCAGAGTATGCAGCCAAGGAGGGGAAGGCCAAACACTGACTGATCAAAGGCACACATATATTAACAACAGAACAAGTTACAAAACAAAATGCACTACAGTCTGTGACCAAACCTAGTAAAAATAAAATATTTACCAACACAGAGAAATATAACCTACACTTACAAAGGGTAATTTCAATATACAACACATGTATACTACATATAACATATCAGGCGTGTCTCATGAACATATTCACGGAGGTAGTAGTAACACAACTCTTCTCTTCTTGTCTATCTCGATATACTGTACACAGAGTCAGAAATATATTCTCATTCCATATCTCATCTTTGTGACATAGACGTACCTTATACCAACTATAACACATCCACGTGACATAGACAGGACATAGGCTACTTTAAGTTACATCTGCGTGACAGGGACTGAGAGATATATCACTTATTACCTATTTGCATGACAGGGATGGTAGACACTATGGTGACACAGTATTCTTAAGTGCCCTAGACACAGAGAGTAAAAGCCTCGGTATGTTCACCCAGTGTAGCCAGGATTAGACTGACGAGGGAAGGGTATGTGGGGTATATGACAACTCAGGGACCCTGACACAACACTGACACTTAGGGGGAGTTCCGGTGAATTGCACTGGGGAGGGGAATCATACCTGGGAGCCAGCCAGGGCCTCATGCCTCTGTACCAACACTAATGTTCAACGTGAGTCTTCCTGTGCGTATAGTTCAATGCACAAAAAAAGGGGGAGAAGGGGGGGAGAGATCACTGTGGACACTGGGGGAGGTTGGTTTCACACAGGGTCATATAATTACACTGACAGGAGAGGTAACACAGTCAGAGAGTCTTTCTGCTCATGGGTACAGCTGGCGAGGGGTGCTGCGGCATGCTGGAGAGGGGGGGGGGGCCGCTGCACTGGCAGCTGCAGGTGGCAGCTGGGCATAGGGGTCGAGCTGTCTGGAGTGTGCTCCCAGTGTAGGTCACTATTGGGATCACCACGGGTCCTGCTGGAGCTGAAGAGTGGGGTGGTGGGCGGCTTTTCCTCAGTCGGGGCCTGGGACAAGGGCTGAATAGGGCTAGGAGGTGCGCAGCACAGCGCCTGCCCTTCGTCGTGGTGGGGGTCCTGAGGGTGGACCTGGCTAGACCCGGGCCAAGGGTGGGGAGCAGGTCAGGTAGCTCCCTCACGGAGCTGCAGTCCCATCCAGGGAAGGAAACTGTCAGGGGTCGGCTGCGGCTGCCTGCATCAGGAGTCCGGCAGCTGCAGTGGGTGGTTGGGACTCCCTGCCGAAACTGGGGGCTGTGGTCTTGCTTTGGAGAGGAGGCCATCAGGGGTGGTCTGCAGCTGCTCGTTTTGGGGGAGTCCAGCAATGTCTGTCGGGGGCGAGGGTGGTGCTGGAACAACTGGATACCTGGCCTTGGGGTAGTCTCGCCCTGGGTAGTCTCTGGCGGGGTACCTGCAGGGGGGCATTTCCCACCCTCCACACAGGAGGGGTGGGAAGAGGGGTGCCTCGCTCTGCCAGAGGAGGGGCGGGCCGAGCAATGGGTGTCACCCTCAGTAAGAATCCCTGGGGCTGCAGAGGGGGAGCGACCGGTGGTCTGCTCCCCGGCTTGGCGGGCCTGACGGCCCCTGCTGATGCTCCATGCCGGGGCATGAGAGGGAGACCCAGTGGGTACTCCTTCGGCCAGACAGACCCGGTGGGCACTGCTTATTTCCCTACTTGGGGCTGTGGCTGAGGGAGATCCGGGGAACCCTTCCTCGGGTGGCCACTTATCCCGGGGATGACTGGAGAGGGAGGCCAGGTGGCTTTCCTGGCTGGCGCCACAGGTCCAGAGGACTCTGTTCTCCTGCCATCGGGGGCTGGTGCAGCAAGGGGACAACCGATGGTCTGTCCTGCGTAGGCAGTTCCGGTGGATGCTGCCTCTGGGCTTGCCTCCCTCCTGAGGAGTTCCAGCGAAGGTCGTCTGGGTGACGTGCAGATGGCTCCCAAAGGTGGGTGGCAGAGGAAGAACAAGTGGTCCCTCCTCCCACAGTAGGTCCTGAGGACGTTTCTGTGCCACTGCTCCCCTGGGGTATTGCAGGATGTGAGTCTCCAGAGGAGACTTGACTGTTGCAAGTCTCACCCCAATTCTGGCAAGTGCTTTCTCCATCGGAGTGTAGTGCACTGAAACTGTGTACTGCCTAGTGGTCCGTCTGCGAGGAAAAGGGCCGTCAGGTCACGGGGGAGATATGTAGTTCCTGCTCTGAAGGCGAAACATCCTCCCTATCATCTCCCTGTGGGGTGGGGGTCACCTCCCTGTACCCTCCTCCTGGGGTGGTGGTGTCCACCTCGCTCTGCTGAGCAGGTATTTCAGTAACATTCATATCTTATGAGACGGTTACCTTAAAATTCTTCCTAGCAGCTCCACTTAATTACATTCACATCCATGAGGTGCATCCAACATCGTTTTGTAACATTATATAGAGACTAGGTAACCAAATATCCAGTTTTAATTTGTAACACCTAACCAACACCGATCCCTCCTCCACAGTGTTTGGAGAAGAGGGTAGAAAGGAGACAGCGATGAAGACACTGGAATGAAGAGGTTACCAAATGGGTAACCTGTTAGTTATTAATTTCATTTCCGCATAATATGACGAGATAATTGCTTCACCATCACTGAAAACCTCAGTCAGTCGTGTTCTACCTGACACAGGATCAAGGTTCATTCATAAAGATACTTGGGCTTACTACAGGAAACTGCCACATTTCTCCATATACTCCAATTTTTTTTATCGCACTTTCTACTTGCCCAACTGTAGTCAGGGGAAGATCCGCGTCACCCACTGTTCGGAGCATTGGTGGTCGACGAATTGTCACGAAGCAGCAGCCAGACCCCACATGTCTGGTAACTGTGAGTGGGAGGGAGGGTGGCCGCGGGTGGGGTGGTTTGGAGATTTGCTCATTTCACAGTATCAATAGCCATTGATAATGCGTCCGAAGTATTCTGAAAGTGCAAACGCGGTATGCTCTTTGTATGGTATCACACTGTTTTCTGAGTCAGTCTACATTACTGCATATATAATAGATGTTCACTGTTAAAGGTATGCTTCTTTGCCTCATTTTGTAATGTTCGATAAGAATGATTGTTTCACAGACTGGTCTTATAATTAGGACTTCCTATGTCATTCTGTTTAAAGGAAAAGGAAAAGTATGTTAATCCCTCCTGTAGATTTTTTTTTAATCATTACACACCACCCTAGACTCTGAGTTCGAGATGAATAATTACCAGAATAACACTGGAAATTTGTGCAGGCGGATGTTTATAGTTGGGTGACAGAGGATAAA
This sequence comes from Coenobita brevimanus, assembly GCF_032717465.1. Classification (NCBI taxonomy): domain Eukaryota; kingdom Metazoa; phylum Arthropoda; class Malacostraca; order Decapoda; family Coenobitidae; genus Coenobita; species Coenobita brevimanus. The sequence goes on along the minus strand of NC_137053.1, from coordinate 43,708,172 downwards.
TAATTAAATTATTTTATAAGAATTTATATATATATATATATATATATATATATATATATATATATATCATTTCCCCCCTCAGACTTCCTTATGGTTGACATTAAAATTTCTTCAGCTTATGTATTATCTGCCATCACTGGCCTCAGTACTAACAAGGCATATGAGCCTGGAGTCCCTCCTGTTGTCCTCAAGAACTGTGCTTCAGTGCTTACACCCTGCCTAGGTAAACTCTTTCGTCGTTGTCTGTCAACTTCTACCTTTCCTTCTTGCTATAAGTTTGCCCTCATTCAGCAAGTCCCAAAGAAGGGTGACCATTCCCAACCCTCTAACTATCGTCCAATTGCTTTAACATCCTTGTTTCAAAAGTTTTCAAGTCAATTCTTAATAGAAAAATTTTGAAGCATTTTTCCTACCACTATCTTCTTTCTGATTGTTAGTATGGGCTCCGTCAGGGACGCTCCACTGGCGATCTCCTCACCTACCTTTCAGACTCCTGGTTATCCTCCCTTCGGGACTTTGGCGAAAGCTTTGCCATTGCACTTGACATCTCAAAGGCTTTCGATCAAATCTAGCATAAATCTTTAATTTCCAAGCTGCCCTCTTACAGTTTCTATCCTTTTATCTGTGCCTTCATCTATAGCTTCCTTTCTGGTCGTTCTATAGCTGCTGTTGTAGACGGCCATCGTTTTTCTACTAGATCTATCAACAGTGGTGTTCCTCACGTTTCTGTCCTATCAACAACGCTCTTCCTTTTATTCATCAATGACCTTCTAAGCTGTACATATAACCCTATCCACTCGTACGCTGATAATTCCACCCATCACCTTTCCATTCCGTTCCCGCAAAGTTCATCATCTCAACAGTTACTTAAACAAACAAGGGATGAGGCTCTGGCACACCTAATGTCCGACTTGGCTCGTATCTCTGTCATGTTGTTTTTAATGCATCAAAAACTCAGTTTTTGCACATATCAACCCGACACAATCTTCCACAGGAGTACCCACTAATGTTTAGTAATATCCAGCTCAGTCCTGCATCATCCTTGAACATGCTTGAGGTTTCATTTACTTGGAAGACTTATCTTGGAAAGATCATATTACAACTCAAATGTACTTCCAAGAGATTAGGTGTGCTAAGCCGATTTCGTACCTTCTTTACCCCTGCACAGTTGTTGGCTTTATACACAGATTTTATTTGCCGCTGTTTAGAGTACAACTCTCATGTGTTGGGAGGCTCCCCACATACAGCTCTTCCCAGTAGGGTGGAGTCAAAGGCATTTCATCTCATCAACTCTCCTCTTACTGGCTCCCTTCAACCTCTGTCTTTTCGCTGCACTATTGCATCTTTATCCCTTTTTTATCGCTACTTCAATGGTCACTGCTCCTCTGAACTGTCTGCTTGCACCCCCCCACCTCTTCGACGGGTGCGTAGCACAAGTCTAGCAACAAGCTCTCATTCCTTTTCTGTTCATCTCTCTAATGCAAGAGTTAACCGCTACTCCCAGTCCTTCATTTATGCAACATGTCATCTCTGGAATTGTCTCCCTCTGTCTGTATTTCCTGCTTCCTATGATTTCCAGTCTTTCAAACGCAGTGTTACCAGGCATCTCGAAATTAACGGATCTTGAATTTGGCTCTTTTGTATTGTTTTTTTTTTTTTCTTGGAAGGAGCGGATTGTGGGCTCTGGCCTTTGGTTCCTTCTTTCTTGCATATATATATATATATATATATATATGGGATATTAAACACTCTTAAATCAATTAAGATCTATCCATACAATGTAAGAAGCCTCGCTGAAGATTACAACCTTGATAACTTAATGGCTGAACTGGAAAATATTAGTTGGGATATTGTAGGTTTGAGTGAGACCCACAGAAAAGAAGAAAAAGTAATTCAGCTAAATGACAGTGGCCACCTATTTTACCACAGAGGAAGGGAAAATGAAAGGGTTAGTGGTGTTGGATTTCTAATTAACAGAAATCTTGCAGACAACATTGTTAAATTCACCAGTGCATCTGACAGAGCAGCAGTGGTTGTAATTAGACTGTGCAAAAAATATACCCTGAAAGTAATACAAGTATATGCACCAACTTCTCAGAGCTCAGATGAAGAAATTGAAACATTCTATGATGACATCTCAAAGATTATGGAAGAAGAAAAGATCACCTATACTATACTCATGGGAGACCTCAATGCAAAAGTTGGAAAATCAAAAAATGGAGAAGCATGTATGGGAAAATTTGAAGTGGGAGAAAGGAGCGAAAGAGGAGAAATGTTGGTAAACTTTGAAGAAATGTTTAACATGAGAATAATGAACACATTCTTTCACAAAAGAACAGGGAGAAAGTGGACCTGGAGAAGCCCAAATGGAGAAACAAAAAATGAAATCGACTTCATTATAGCAAATAAGAATAACACAATCACAAACGTCACAGTTATCAACAAAGTAAATATTGGAAGTGACCATAGAATGGTGGGTTGCACAGCAAGATTAAATTTCAAAAGTGAAAGAAGGAAGATGATCAAAGACAAAAAGATATGCCCAATAAATGTCAGCGACAACAAAGCAGCTTTTCAGTTGGAAATAAGGAACAGATTTCAGGCTCTCAGTTATGCTGAATGTGACATTGATGAGTTGACTGACAGACTAACAAAAGTCCTAAAAGAATCAGAGGAGGTAGTAGGAAAACCTAATACAACCAAAGCCGGGAAGTATTCAGAGAAGACACTTAGCTTATGAAAAAAAGAAAGGTAATGAAAGTAAAAACAAAGAAAGATGAAACAGAACGAGCGGAATAAAATAAGCTTATCAACAAAATACGAAGAGAAGGAAAAAAAAAAAAAAAAAGAGAGAAACATGGTTCAAATCAATCATCAAAAAAGGAAAAAGTCTGAAACAGGTCCGAAATAAAATGGCACTTGGAAAGCAACAAATTACATCACTAAATGACAAAAACGGTGAAGCCATTAAATGCAGAGATATGATGCTGAAGCGAGTTGAAGAATTTTACAAAGAACTGTATGCATCAAAGACAGTAGTACCAATAGCTGACTTTTCTGTTGACACAAGTGAAATACTTGAGATAACACCAGACGAAGTAAATATTTCTCTTAAAAATATGAAAAGAGGGAAGGCTCCGGGAGAAGATGGAATAGTAGCAGATTTACTGTTGGATGCAGGAGCAGAAGTACAAAATAGGCTTGCTCACTTATTTACCCAATGTATAAAATAGAAGAAAATTCCCAAAACATGGTGTAATGCAATTGTTATTCTACTTTATAAAAAAGGCGACTCAAAAGACGTTAGTAACTATCGACCCATTAGCTTGCTATCAGTCATTTACAAACTTTTCACTAAAGTCCTTACAAACAGAATAGCTACAAATTTGGAGGAAAACCAACCTCGTGAACAGGCAGGATTCCGATGCTGGTATTCGACCACTGATCATCTGTACAGAATGAATCAGCTATTTGAGAAAACTACAGAATATAATAAGGCACCAGGGGAGGATGG
>NC_137053.1:43614658-43699658 GCF_032717465.1 Coenobita brevimanus | reverse complement strand
CAGTCCGCAGCTCCAAAATGCCAGAGACGACGTTTCCCTGGAGGGTCCGCAGGCCGTACTGGAGCGATAGGACAGGTTAAGGTAATAAGGTTGTGATCGGAGGAGCCCAATGGAGAGAAAAGATTAACAGAGTAAGCTGAAGGATTAGTTGTGAGGAAGAGGTCAAGTATGTTGGAGCTCTCTCCACGGCGGTCAGGGATACGGGTAGGGTGCTGTACAAGCTGCTCTAGGTCATTAAGGATAGAAAAGATGTAGGCTTGTTCACCAGGTGGATCCGTGAAAGGAGAGGAGAGCCAAAGGTGGTGGTGAACATTGAAATCTCCAAGAATGGAGATTTCAGAGAAAGGAGAAATGGACAGAATGTGTTCCATCGTAGAAGTAAGATAGTCGAAGAATTTTTGATAGTCAGTAGAATTAGGGGATAAGTAAACAGCACAGATATATTTAGTCAGAGAATGACAGGAAAGCCGAAGCCAGAGAGTGGAGAATTCAGAAGAATCAAGTTCAGGAACACGAGAGCAAGATAAGTCGTTGCGTATGTATACACAACAGCCACCTTTGGCTTTGAAATGAGTATAGAGAAAGTAGGAGGATACAGAAAAGGGTTTGCTGTCAGTTGCCTCAGACAGCTGAGTCTCCGTTAGAAAAAGAAGGTGAGGTTTAGAGGAGGAGAGGTGGTGCTCAACAGAGCGAAAGTTAGATGAAAGGCCGCGAATGTTGCAGAAATGAAGAAGAAGAGAGTCAGACAGTGGTTCCAGGCACCTCGAGTCGTCACCGGGAGAGGGGCAGATGGCGGGGGCATTTATGGTCCCCCCCCTGGGGACTCCGAGGCTAGGTGAATTGACGCCATTTTGCTAAATTTTGAATAGGAAGTGTAGTGTGTACTGTGCATGTAGTTTGGTGAAGATAGATAGAGAAATTTGTACTGGAGAGCATGCTGGCCTACTCTCTGTGTAACTGAGACACTGAAAAAGTTCAGCAAAGGGGGATGATCAGGAACTAGTCCTGAGGGCTGATGAAACAGGAGCTCCAGCACTCCCTGTCATCAGCTTTCCATCCACCTCGGGAGTACTGCCCTGCTCGACTGGTGCTACAGTCTACTCCATATATATAGATTTATAGATATATATAGATATATATATAGATATATATATAGATATAGATATGAATAGATATATATATATATATATATTTTTTTTTTTTATGTGTCCGACTCTGGGCATAGGCTTCACAGCCTGCTGTATATATGGCTACTGGCATTCGTTTTTTTTTTTTTTTTATAACAGAACCAAGGAAGGAAAAACAAATGAATAAAAAAGAAAATCCATGCACCTGATTACTGGTGTCCTCTGTTAATAAAATATCTGTAACAGTTTGACTTGAACAGCTGTAGGTTGAAGTTTGGAGGGAAACAACTCTGGGAAAGCGAGTTCCAGAGAGATGCAGTTCGGGGAATGAAAGAATTCTGATAGGCAGAAGTTCTGCAGTATGGCTGAGTGATATTCCAGTCATGAGCGCTGCCAGATGCCCGTGTAGCACAATGGAAGGCATGGAGAGGTGGCACAATGGACGCAACTTCGTCTGAGCATTTGCCATAATAATATCTGAAAAATAACGCAAGGGAGGCAACATTCTTTCTTACTTGTAGGGGAGGTAGTTTATTAGTAATTGCAGGGTTTGTAATAATTTTAACAGCTTTGTTCTGAATTTTGTCTAGTTGTTTTAATGCAACTTCTCCACATCCATTCCACAAGAGTGAGCAGTATTCAAGCTGAGAGCGCACATGACTCTTATAAATTATAGCCAACTGCTCATCAGCGAAGAAGTTACGGACTCTGTACAATAATCCAAGTTTCTTTGAGGCGGTTCTAGCAAGTGATCTGATATGAGAGATCCAACTGAGGGCATTGTTAAGCGAGACGCCGAGAATTTCAATACTTTTGGAAATGGAAATATTTGTAGCCCTGAAGGCAATAGACGATTCTGGCAATACCTGTCTATTAGTAAATTGTATATATTTAGTTTTACTAGCATTAAATGAGACAAGGTTATTTTGTCCCCATTCACTGATGGTGGATAAGTCTTGATTTAAAGAGATGGCTGTACTGAGTTGAGAGTTACAGATATCAGACTTTGTAAATGGATGTCTGAGTGTGAATGAACTATGAAGTGTTGAGTCATCTGCATATGAATGGATGGGATTGTGGGTGACAGATTAGGGATCATTAATATGAACAAGGAACAGGCTTGGTGCCAGAACTGATCCCTGCGGCACGCCGGCGTTAATTGAGTGGATATTGGAATATACATCATCTACGTTTACTCTTATTTTTCTGTTGCAGAGATATGAGGAAATCAATGGAACAAAAGAGTTTAGTCCATAGCAAGGGAGTTTGGACAACAGGGAACGGTTCCACACACTGTCAAAAGCTTTAGAAATATCAAGGGCTACTGCGTGAGTTTCTCAATGTAGGTCAACTGATTGATGGATAGTATGAGTCAGGAGATTGAGTATGTCAATGGTGGATCTTTCGTGGCAAAAACCATATTGTCTATCACTAATGAAGTTGTTGGATTCAAGCTGTTTAACTATGTGCTTATTAATTACAGTTTCAAGAACCTTAACAAGAGAAGATGTGACAGCTATTGGTCTGTAATCAGAGGGGTCAGAGGAACTTTCTTTGGAACTGGATGGATACTGGCTTCTTTCCATGAATTAGGGAGTGATGAAGTACGTATGCATAGTCTGAATAATTTAGCAAGAACAGAGGCAAGTTCTGGGGAACATTTTTTCAAAACAATTGGCGGAATTCCATCTGGGCCTGGAGCTTTGTTGGTAGGTAAATTGTCTAGGATGGATTTCGCGTACCTTGTCTGTTTTTTAAGTGGAACAATTTCAGAAGAGTCAAGTTCTAGTGCTGGGACGTTCTGGCTGGCAAATGTATTGGCAAAGATATCTGCTTTCCCATGCGGGTCAATTGTAATGTTGCCATCTGGAGATTTTAGTGGGGGAATGGATGAGGACTTGTTAAACTTATTATTGAAAGAATTGAGGTTTGACCAGAATATTCTGTTGTCATTAGGGTTGTTAAGTAGTTTTGATGCTTGGTTTTGAAGAAAGTTTGATTTAGCAAGATTTAATACAGCTTTTGCATGGTTTCTAGCAATTTTAAATTGAGAGTGATTGGGACGTTTTTTATTTTAAGTAATAGTTATATGCTGATGACTTTTGGGCTGTTGCTCTGGCACAGTTGCTATCAAACCATTTTGGAGAGTTCGATCTTTTAGTGAATTGTTGACTTGGTATAAATAAATCCTTATCAGCTAGTATTAAGTCGCAAATGTGGGACTGGGTAGAACTGACATCACTAGAAAAGAAAGACTGCCATGGATATATGAGGAAGATAAAATCTAAATTCATTCCAGTTTGCCCTATCAAAATGACATCGGGTCACCCTGACAGGTTCAGAATGGGGAAGTTTGGGGGGGGCTAACTAATGAGGCTTTGATGAGATTGTGGTCAGAGGATCCAAATGGAGACAATACCTCTATCCAGTACTGATCTGGATTATTTGTCAGGAACAGATTCAAAAGATGGGCATTATGGTCGGGATTATCTGGTATTCTGGTTGGTTGCTTTACCAGTTGCGTGAGATTAAGCGATTCTGCAAACAGATCTCACTCTAGACCAGCATCGTCAGTCCTGGGAGAATGCAATAACCATTCAACATTATGTATGTTAAAATCACCCAAAATGGTACTTTCGGTGCTAAGGGCAAGATCAAGGTTACTCAACTCTGTGAAAATGGAATCAAATACACTGGGTTCAGAAGAAGCATTGGGGAGGCGATAGACTACACAGATGTATTTGGTAATATTTTGACTGTTTAGTTTATACAATGAGTAATCAAAACCACGTGAAGTGAAGATAGATAGATAGATATAGATAGATAGATATATAGATATAGATAGATAGATATAGTGGTTTTGTTTTCGAGTCAACACAGAATATAAATATATGTTATATCGTTACGGATATCTCCTGGGGAAACGTCTCATGTTAAAGTCGAGAGGGAATGAAAGCATTCAAACCTTTGTCCGGACTCAGCAAACTTCCACAACTTTCCGGACAATACTAACACTACAGACATCTACGTATTTTTAAAAAATAAATTGTCATGTATCCTTACTAATTTAACACAAACACACCGTCCAAATAATACATTGCAGACTTACATGTAATTCCCAACCTATCGCCAAACCCTCCTCAGTCCCCAGTCCCTCGCCTCCACCTCCTTCACACTCACAGTTACCAGACACATGAGGTCTGGTTGCCGCTTCACATTCACTCGTCTCAAACCAGTGCTTCGAGAGGTGGATAATGTAGAACTTTCCCTGACTTTACCTTAAACCGGCTATTGAAGGACTCCAAACAGAAAGGGAACTGAGTCTGTGCAAGCCAGATTTACTACCATTCTCCGAACAAAGAGGCATCGTCGCGGACACGATAAACATACCTTTATTCCAGTAATAGTTCACAATGTCAAAAAATGCTGATAGATCTCATATAATTAAGTGTTCAATATTAAGTCATTGAAATAAAGTCAAGCTGTGTATGTGTGTGTCTGTGCGTTTGTTCGTTTCTTTCACGAGAACAGCAGCAGATATCGACCTAATTCTTTCTGCATTAGGTCAGGGGAAGTCCAGGAAATCTCAGAAAACAAATATTTTTTTCGCATCTTTGCCCAAGGCAACGGAGCGAAATTATCCGAAATCGCGACACGAGTTTTTTTTTTTTTTTTTTTTTTTTGGCTTTCTGGACAGAACTTGTTATTGGTGGCCCAACAACGGTATGGAAACGAAGATAATTGTGTTTGTAAACATTATGTGAAGGAAAGGCTATTAGTCAGTCCCGCAAAATTTTGCAGGCACATAATAGTTATCAGTATCTGGTAATTCATGCCATTATTTTATACGTAGATAAAAGTACGGTGGTGCTTTTGTAACATCCAAATTACAAAAACAGAAATCAATGTCTCTTGTCCTCCCACGTGGTCAACCAATTTATCAGTAACTATCCATTTCCTGCAGTAAATTGGAATGATCAGTGTTGTAATCGTCGTTTCAACATACATTTCTTAATACTGTAGCTACCAAAAATATCAATCGCCACAACAAAAATTAAACTGGGGATTAGTAAGATATGGAGCACATTAAAAGATCGTTTCTCGAAATATCAAACAAAAGTTACTCTTATAGCTATGAGTCATAGTGTTCCCAGTTGAGTCGAGTCACCGAAGTATGCAAAACATTGCTTCGTATGGACTACAGTGCCATTGGTAAAAAAAAATCTTCATATTATCAATATTTATATACATAGCATATGAGTTCTAACTCAGCATTTAACAAGCAATTGATACTTCTTAGGAAAATATACTTGAAATTCTTTTTATCTATCTACCTATGACCCGACGCCCTAATCCCGTAAAGGGTGGCCGCAGACAAAACGCCTCCAAGTTGCTCTGTCACCCACCATTTGACTGCCCTCCCCCAACTCACTCCCCCCTCCCTCATATACCTCTCAACTCCATCCCTCCACCTCATCCTCGGTCTCCCCCTCCCTCTCCCTCCCCCCATTTCAGCTGCATACACCCTGTTAGTCAGTCTTTCATTCTCCATTCTCTTCACATGTCCAAACCACCTCAGTGTTTTTCTCCTACTTTTCTCAATCAAATCCACATCCACCCCACAACATTCTTTCACTTCTTCACTCGTCAACCTGTCCCTCCATGTCACTCCACATGCTCAGGTAACTCATTTCCACTTCTCTCAATCCTGACTTGTTCCCCTCTGGCGAGGTCCACGCCTTGCTTCCATACTTCAGGGTAGGGATCACAATACTATCATGCAGTGACTTCTTAACTTCCATGCTCACCTCCATATTTCTCATCACTGCTTTCAGTTAACCAACAACCTTACTTCCCTGCTCTACCCGTTCAAGCACTTCATCCCCCAAATTTCCATCCTTACTCATCACACTATCCAAGTACCTGAATGCACTCACATTCTCCATATCCTCTTCATCCAACCTCGTTGTGCTTTCTGTGACTTCATTCCTCTCAAACACCATAGCTTTACTCTTGCTTACATTAACTTTCAGATTCTTCATCTTACACACTGTCTCAAATTCATTTACCAAACCTTACAATTCCCATTCATCTTCACTCAATAATACTGTATCATCAGCAAATGGCAACACCGGAATCTTCCAAATCTCATCCTCATTCATTAAAGCCACCCCCACATCCACTGCCCTACCTTGCACCTCCTTTACAACCCCATCCATGGATATATTAAACAGCCAAGGAGACATCACACATCCCTGTTTCAGTCCCACATTTAGAACTCACTCAGCTCATCATCCACTCGCACCGTAGCCCTAGCTCCCTCGTACATTCACAGCACTCAACAATTTCCCATCCACTCCATATATCCTTAATTCCATCTACATACTTTGCCTGTCACATGCTTTCTCCAGGTCCATGAAGGCAGCATACACTTTCTTTACTTTCTCTAGATACTTCTCCACTAAACATCTTAGAGCAAATATCTGATCTACACTCTCTTTTCCCTTCCTAAATCCCTCTTGTTCTTCTCCAACTAGTTCCTCTGGTATATGTCTAATCCTATCAATAAGTATTCTATCATATATTTTTTCCAATCACACTAAGAAGGTAAATACCCCAGTGGTTACCACATACTTCTCTCTCTTCTTTTCCTGTGTATAGAGGAATAATTATACCTGATTTCCAGTCCTCTGGAACCCTTTCCTCTTCCCAAGCCAATCTACACAACTTCCATATCCACTCCACAACAATGTCACCCCCATACTTCAGCATTTCACCACACATTCTAACAATTCCTGGGGCCTTTCTCATCTTGATCGTCTTCATTGAAATAGCTGAAAGTAAGAAAGGAAAATATAATAAAATGACGTTACTTTTAGTCAAAGCATAAATTCCTCTCTCTTGCAGCACTTGCTAACAAAAGCATATTCTCATGACATGAGAAGCGGCCAGATTCAGTAATAGCTGCCAGCTTACCAGGGTCATCCCTGACCCTGGACCTATTTACCAATTTAGTTACCTGATATATTACTGTAGTCTTTTCATCTCCACTTTCTCTTCTCCGTCAGTTATCATACTGTTTTACTTTCTGTTTCCAATGCTAATCTGTAGTGTCGTATCTACTGTCCAGTCCTCCACACAAACCAAGATGGCGGAATAATATGGCGCCACAAACGACAAATACGGTTTTTAAACAAATAATGGTCGGAGAAAGTTTCTTGGCTTGTAGGTGGTGAACAATTCTTAAGGCAGTTGTCTGGTTGAGTGAGTCCTTGGCAGAGAACACCTGGAATAAAGTCTCTCTTAGAAGCACAGTAAAGAGTCTTGCAAGGTATGGGGACGGGGAGGAAGGGGAAAGCTCAGGGAGCTTACCCTGACCATTGTGGTGTCGTGGAGGTGGATGGCAGGAAGCACAGGCACAATGCAGCAAAGCCTCCCAAGATCAACTTGACAAGGTTGGTTCATATTACACTGCATTGTGGTCTGTCCCTAGATTAAGATAAAAAGTTACATGTATCACTCCTGTCGATCTGCAAAATGACTAAAGTATACACACGATAAGTATCCGAGATGAGGGAGGCAGTGATCAAGAGAGTTTATATATTGTGAGGGTGACCAATTTGGCTGAGAATCACGAAGTACTGTAGTAAGTTAAAATCTACACTATTTCAGGTAATATTCTAAGGATAAAAGTTCCTCAAAACTGTTTCAGCGGTCTTCCACAAAACCTATTGATGCTTCATGAAAGATTATAGTTCAAGCCATCACAACATTTCTGAATGTTATATAGATAGCATTACACAGTGGAGGTGGTATGCAGAATTGGTCAAGCATTGATTTAGAGCAATCAAGTAAAAGTAAAATTATTTCTCGCTAAACATTATTTAAATGCAAGTATAACTGCCATCTCTGAAAGGTAACTAAAACACTCTTCCATTCTTTAAAAAAACGACAAACAGTAAAAACTGTACAATATTCGTTCATTACTGCCTGCCTTTAGGAAGGAGAAGTGATAGTTCACATTATGTTTTTGCGAGTTTCATATATTTCATTACTGTAGTTGCAGTTATTCTAGTTAAATAAGCCTGTCTATCTGGCCATGAAGACCGGTCAACCACAGGCCAACAGCCACCTCAGCAGGGCCGTCCCCTACAGCGAACCGGAGTCCGCCTGTAGAGAATCCCAGCCAAGATTAATGGAAAATTTCTATCCATGACTAAGTTTAATCGAGTTTATCTTGAAAACTGCTCACTTTCTTTCAGTTATCCCGGCCACGTAATTACCTTTCAGCAAAATCATCAGCTTAGAACACACTTAGATGCATAGCAAACCAATGCAATAGTATTATATGGAAAGTAAAACAATTTCAAGAATAAGTAAAAAATATTAAAGTAAAATAGAATCAGCTATTGCATGACTTTTATGAATCTCGAGTCATTTCTACAGTTACTCACACCACTAATCCACTATTGTAATAGGGGTAATTCTGTCGTCCAATCTAGTGTTTACGATTCGAAGCTTGTCTAGGGCCGCTTGGTTTCCGCCCACAAACACGGATATACTCCGATCAAAACGTAACGGCAAAAATTATAATCCTATTTATTCTAGTTCTATGTGTTTTTCTACTTTGGTCTCCATGTACCTCTTATGCTTTTGAAGAGGGATAATAAGAGGTCCAGGAACTTTCTATTTCAGCATTCGCAGATTAACGAGCAGTAGGCCTATCTGTGCACAATTGTTTACTATAATTGGTGACCTCAAATGACCTCTGACTGGTGACGTCTAATGACGTCGGAGGTCAATCTCATATAGCCCATGTCCTAACTGGAGGTCAAGTGAGTCTCCATGCCAAAAATTGGGCTGCTGTGTCCAGTCATTTGAGCGTGTTTTACAGGTGACCTCACATGACCTCCGACCAGTGAGCTCAAATGACCTCGGAGGTCAACCACACATAGACTATTTCCGAATTGGACGTCTCCAGACCAAAAATTGGGCAGCAGGAGTAACCGGCGTTGCCAGGGCCAAAACAAGGCGAACACACTACAGGTGACCTCAGATGACCCAGATCTGAATTTTGACCCCCAAAAAACCATCCTTGGGTCACCCTGATTCAGAATATCTATCTATCTATCTATTTATCTATCTATATACTGTATATATATATACCGTATCTCTCTCTCTCTCTCTCTCTCTCTCTCTCATCATCATCATCATCATCATCATTAGCCATAACTAGTCCACTGCTGAGCAAAGGCCTCCCCCAACCTTTTCCACCAATTCCTTAACTGAGCCAATCTTTGCCACGTTCTCCCTGCAAATTTCTCTATCTCATCTCTCCATCTCCTGTCTGGCCTTTTTCTGCTACGCTTACATTCTCTTGGTGTCCAGTCCGTAACCTCTTACTCCATCGGTTATCCCTTATTCTTGCTACATGGCCTGCCCATCTCCATTTCTGTTCTTTTATAACTTTTATAATTTCGTTGACTTTAGTCTGCTCTCTCACCCAAGATGATCTTTTCCTGTCTCTTAAAGATATTCCCAACATTGACCTTTCCATTGCTCTCTGAGAACGGATTAATTTATTTTCCATTGATTTTGTTAGTTTCCAGGTCTCACAACCATAAGTCATAGCTGGAATTATACATTCGTTTTATACTTTTCGTTTCATACAAACTGGCAAGCTACTTTTCATAATGTCTCTATGTTTACCGAAAGCTTTCCATCCAATTGTAATGCGTCTTTTTATTTCGCTATTGTGATCTTTCGTTAATTTTAATATTTGTCCCAAGTAGTTGTACTCCTTAACTTACTCAAGAATTTCATCACTTATTCTGATAACGCTCTTTGGTGTTTGTGGATTTAACATTAGTTTTACTTCGGTTCATCTTCAGTCCCACTTTCAGACTTTCTCTGTTCAGGTCATTTAACATTTCTTGCAATGCCTCCGCTGTTTCTGATATTAGGACAATGTCATCTGCAAATCATAAATGATTTAGCTTTTCTCCATCAATGTTCACTCCTTTGTTTTCCCAGTCTAGTTTTCTGAAAATACTTTCTAGGCATGCTGTAAATAATTTTGGTGAAATTGTATCTCCCTGACGGACGCCCTTCTCAATCTTAATTTTTTCTGAGTCCTTACGTAATTTAACTGTAGCAGTTCCCTCTTTATATATGTTTTCGAGCAGGTTTACAATGTTCTCATTCACTCCTTGTTCTCGCAGTGAATTTATAATTGCTATGTGCTCCACTGTGTCGAAAGTCTTTTCGTAATCAACAAAACCTAAGCAAAGTGCTTTAGTAAATTTTATAGTTTTCTAAATAAGCTGGTTCACTGTATGTAGATGATCAATGGTCGAATACCCGCTTCGGAATCCTGCCTGTTCACGAGGTTGGTTTTCCTCCAAAATTGTTGTTATTCTGTTCGAAAGGACTTTAGTGAAGAGTTTGTAAATGACTGATAATAAGCTAATGGGTCGATAGTTACTAAGATCTTTTGAGTCACCTTTTTTGTAGAGTAAAATAACTATTGCATTACACCATGTTTTGAGAATTTTCTTCTGTTTTACACAGTGGGTAAATAAGTGAACAAGCCTATTTCGTACTGCTACTCCTGCATCCAACAGTAAATCTGTTACTATTCCATCTTCTCCCGGAGTCTTCCCTCTTTTCATATTTTTAAGACAAATATTTACTTCGTCTGGTGTTACCTCAGGTATTTCACTTGTGTCAACTGAAAAGTTAGCTATTGGTACTACTCTCTTTGATGCATACAGTTCTTTGTAAAATTCTTCAGCTCTCTTCACCATCTTATCTCTGCATTTAATGATTTCACTTTTTTTTTTCTTTCAGTGATGTCATTTGTTGCTTTCCTAGTGCCATTTTACTTCGGACCTGTTTCAGACTTTTTTTAATTTTTGATGGTTTCCTTGATCTGATCCATGTTTCTCTTTCTTTTTTCTTCTCTTTGTCTTTTGTTCATATGCTTATTTAATTCTGCTCGTTCTATTTCGTCTTTCTTTGTCTTTACTTTTATGTCTTTTCGTTATTTCATAAGTTCGAGTGTCTTTTCTGAATACTTCTTGGCTTTGGTTGTATTAGGCTTTCCTACTACCTCTTCTGATTCCCATAGCGATTTTGTTAGTCTGTCATTCAGCTCATCAATGTCACATTCAGCATTACTTAGAGCTTGAAATCTGTTCCTTTTTTCCAACTGAAAGGCTGCTTTGTTTTCATTTACTATTACTGGGCATATCTTTTTATTTTTATTCATCGTCTCCCTTTCACTTCTGAAATTGAATCTGGCTGTGCAACCCGCCATTCTAAGATCACTACCTATATTCACTTTGTTGATAACTGTGACATTTGTGATCGTGTTATGCTTATCTGCTATAATGAAGTCGATTTCATTCTTTGTTTCTCCATTTGGGCATCTCCAGGTCCACTTTCTTCCTGTTCTTTTGCGGAAGAATGTGTTCATTATTCTCATGTTAAACATTTCAGCATAATTTACCAACATTTCTCCTCTTTCATTCCTTTCTCCCACTCCAAATTTTCCCATAAATACATGCATATATATATATATATATATATATATATATATATATATATATATATATATATATGGACAGAGTCAAAGAATAGCATATGAATCGATTAGAGAACTGAGTGGTAATGCAGGTAAACGCAAGGAAATACCAGTTAGAGACAGGGAAGGAAATTTACTGACCAAAGATGGAGATATTAAAAATAGATGGAAAGAGCATTTTGAGACAGTTCTTAATAGACCAATACCACCAGAAGAGGATATACCGTCTGCTCAGGAAGATTTAAATATAGAAACAGGAGAGTTGAGGCTTGCAGAAGTGGAGAAAGCAGTAAAACAGTTAAAGAATAATAAGGCACCAGGGGAGGATGGTTTATTTCCGGAAATGTTTAAAGTGGAGGGGGATAGATTAATAATGATCTTGACCAAGCTATTCAATAAGATATGGGTGACGGGGTTACTACCATCAGTTTGGAAGAATGGTGTAATTGTTAAAGTTCCGAAGAAGGGAGACCTGAGTGAATGTGGTAATTGGAGGGGAATCTCTTTGTCACCGATAGCTTTGAAAGTTTTCAGTAGAGTGTTGTTAAATAGGTTGGAGCCGGTGGTTGAGGGTATTCTGAGGGATGAACAGGCTGGTTTTAGAAAGGGACGTGGTTGCAATGATCAGATCTTTATAGTTAGGCATTTGATGCAGCAAGTTAATGAAATGAGAGTACCGTTAAGTCTTTGTTTTGTTGATTTTTAAAAGGCTTTTGATAGTGTTTCGAGAGAGACTATGGGGAAGATCATGAGACATTATGGAATACCAGAGGAGTTTGTGAGGGTCATTATGAACATGCATGAGGACACATTTTGTAAAGTGATGGTTGATGGTTGTCTGAGTGATTCGTTTGAAGTCAAGTCCGGAGTAATTCAAGGTGGTGTTCTATCGCCTTTACTATTTATATTGGTCATTGATTACATTATGAAACGCGTTGGAACAGAAACCGGTGCAGGTATACTTTGGGGAGAGAACAGGAAACTTTTGGATTTAGATTATGCAGATGATATAGTTTTGATTTGTGATGGGACAGAAGAGATGCAGAGGGTGTTGGACTGTTTGGTGAGTGAAGGTCGTAAGGTGGGTTTGGTTATTAATTGTGGAAAAACTGAAATAATCAATATGAATATGGAAAATGCACAGGAATGTGTAATTGGAGGTATGGTTGTAAAGCAAGTTGATAGGTTTAAATATTTAGGTACTTATTTAGCCAAGGATGGTTCTTTGAACTTTGAATTCGAGGAAAGGTTAAAGAAGGCTAATCAGGCAATGGGAATGCTTAAAAATATTTGGAATAATAACAATTTCTCTGTGCATACAAAAATCAAACTTTATAAGGTAATGGTTAGGAGTATCTTAATTTATATACACGAGTCTTGGTACAGCACAGTGACTATGGAAAATAAATTCTTGGTGTTTGAAAATAAAGCACTTAGAAGAATATTAGGAGTTAAGTGGTGGGAAATGATACCAAATAGTAGAATTAGAGAAATAACGGGAGTGCAGCCGATCGATGAATATGTTAGATTTTCACGATGGAAGTGGCTAGGACATGTGTACAGGAGACAGGGAATAGTACGAGGTACACCAGGGTGGGTGGCACTTGGTAGGAGAGGTAGAGGAAGGCCAAAAGAGACGTGGGTGAGGACAATGAGACGAGAAGCTGGAGATGAGTGTTGGGGAGATCTTGAGGAGTTAGCACAAGATAGGATGTGGTGGTGTGAGTTCATCGAGGCCTTATGCATCCCCGAGGGTGCCACAGGAAATGATTGATTGATTGATTGATCTATCTATCTATCTATCTATATATATATATATATATATATATATATATATATATATATATATATATATATACAGTATATAATTCATTTTTTTTATTTATACAGTATATATTTAACTAAATGGTTATAGAATCAATTAATTATTTATCCTCTGTCATCCCAGTATAAACATCCACCTGCAAACTTTTCCAGTGTTATTCTAGTAATTATTCATCTCGAACTTATAGTCTGGAGAAGTGTGTAATGATTAAAAAAAAAATCTACAGGAGGGTTTAACTGACTTTTCCTTTTCCTTTAAATAGAATGACATGGGAAGTCCTAATTATAAGATCAATCTGTGAAACTATCGTTCTTATCGAACATTACAAAATGAAGGCAAAGAAGCATACCTGTGACAGTAAACACAGGAGACAGACTCAGAAAACAGTGTGATACCATACAAACAAAATACCGCGTTTGCACTTTCAGAATACGTCGGACGCATTATCAGTGGCTACTGATATTGTGAAATGAGTAAATCTCCAAACCCTCCCACCCCCGGCCACCCTCCTTCTCACTCACAGTTACCAGACATGTGGGGTGTGGCTGCTGCTTCGTGATTTCGTCGGCCACTAATGCTCCGAGCAGTGGGTAATTTGAAACTTTCCCTGACTGTACCAAAATTACTTTCCTTGATATAGTGACTTTATTATAATGGAGCTGGAATTGTCGCGCCGATTTTGTAAAGAATTGCTCTCTCTCTCTCTCTCTCAATATATATATATATATATATATATATATATATATATATATATATATATATATATATATATATATATATATATCATCAGCCGTTTTGAGTGTCCACTGCAGAACCGGCCTATCTTTACCTAAGTGGGGACGATACAGCCAATGTATCTCTGCCATGTGGCTTAGGCTGTCAGGTAGAGATTGTATGTAGGGTTAGAAGTGCTTTGAAGTGTAACTGTAGTGTTGTAGTGGCTTTGGAAGTGTGTGTAGTCTGTGAACCAAGTATAATCGGCCCGCGCAAGCCGACTGGGTGCAAGCATACTTTATAGTATGCGATACTGGTTCAACCACAGCACCTCTGATGTCCGTCAAGCAGTACGTGGCCAGAAGAACGCTCCCAAAGTTTATTACCCTAGCGGGGCGCGAACCCTCTTTCTTCAGTGTACGATAACGCACACTTTACCACACACACACACACACACACACACACACACACACACACACACACACATATATATATATATATATATATATATATATATATATATATATATATATGTATACTAAAGTACAACTGAAGCCAGGAGTAGAGACCCATCCTCCTCCAGTTAACCTATGAATGAGGCAGTGCCTCCTCAGCTGTGGTCAGCTCAGTTACCTTCTATATATTTCTATTATAGCTCCTAAACTCAACGCCTAATTTAATATGTATAAGTGATGTAATAGAGAGAGAGAGAGAGAGAGAGAGAGAGAGAGAGAGAGAGAGAGACTTCGAATCTTATATCATGAATATAACTATGTAATACGAATTTAAAAAATAGTTTCGCTTATGTTGCGCACTCAGCATCGAACAGACATAAACGCACAAACTTGGCTCCACTCCTTGATTTTCTCTAGATCTGAATCTTCCAAACACGTCGAGTGAGCAGAGTCGAAGGATTCATTTGTTATCAGGGGCGAGAGTGAAAGGCAGGGCGGAAAGGTACTGTAAATTGAAGAAATAATGAGGCTAAAGGTAATGCAGGGGGTAAAATGTACCGGACTACTCAGTGTTTGACACACACACACACACACACACACACACACACACATCATTAAATTTCCCTGCCTGCTATTGGAACTTGCTTCGCTTTGTGATGGAATGGTATTTATGTACGCAAGGGATTTTATATGCAAAACATAAAACTAAAGGAAAAAAATGGAGGCGCTTTAGAAAGAAAAAAAAAATCATGTTTTGTCCCATTCTTCCCAGATGGGTATCCATTTAACTAACAAAATCATAAGTTTGCCAAACCCGCCTTGTGTTAGCCAGAGTATAAACCCATTCTTCAGAACGAAAACTATTTATGAAGGATTAGTCATGAACAGGAATGGGTATCCCTCTTGATATAATCATCTGGTGTTAGCCTGAACAATATCTACATTTTGTTGTCGGGTGAGGTTTTCTCTTTTAATGAGTACATTCGTGTGTCCTTACCCACAGTCGCCTACAATTCGTATTTATCTGTTAGGCAAGGAGTTTCCCGATAACGAGTAAAGTCGTATTTCGCTAACCGGAACCTTTTTCCCATAAAGGACGTCATTGTTTGCCGTTAGAAACTGCAAACTCTTAATGTTGCCTGAGATGAAGTCTGTTTCACCTCCTTCATAACGATGAGTCCTGCATATTTCTTTCTTGCCACTGAATAAGGCTGAGTGCAAGAAGGGCCAATGTCAAAAAATGAGGTTTTGAGGAAAACGCATGTAAACGTTTGCAGGCTTCACTAAAATTAAGCTAAGAAGAATGGACATAAAAGTAATTTTTTCATTATTGTTTAAGCCAAGTAGCAATCACATAGTGTCTTTCCAGTAACTAAAAGCTGCATTGCATTGTGAAAGAAATAAAATAAATAAAAAATAAATATATGTAAAGAATATTTTCCTATGACAATTTTTTCTTATTCGATAATAATTTGCATATTTTTTAAATAAAATTATTGTTACATGTTTTTAACTGAATGTTAAATTTACCTAAGTGTAATTTCCTTATCTTAGGTAATATTTCCATTGTTTATGAACAAAAATTTGAAAATTATATATATATTTTTTTTCATAAAAATCATTCCTGATCTGAAACATTAGCCAGATCTCCAAAAATTTTTAGACAATCATTTTTCGGTGTATAAAGACTAATGAGAAATTACACTCTGGTGTCATCATCTAAATAATCACCATCTACACCATCTGCTACCTGTAAGCTCCTGTAGAAATGTCTCCTTCCAGCAGAAATCAGAGGAAGATCAATCAGGTCCTTCAGCTTTTTAGGTGCAAGTTTCCGTGGTCCGTCTTCTAGCTGTGTTATAGCATCCTCCCTAAGACTCTGGCGACATTGGCCTTTGTAGCACTGAAAGACCTTTATTTTACAAGCTCCCTGGTGCCCTTATCTCCATATGAGCAATTTTTGACATTGGCCCTTCTTGCACTCAGCCCTAGAATATAATTAAACTTAGGAGAAACTTTTTTAATGTGATTAAAGATTACCGAAGGCTATATTTAACTCCAGCAAAGTAAAATGGTCTCTCTCCATTCTGCAAAACTTTGTTTGCCTAGTGATAGCATGAATAAAATTAAATACTGTATTTTATCTGCCACTGGACTGAACTAAATCTACAAATAACCCTTTATTTGGGTATAGTCTACTACAATTTCCAAAAATTGTGCTTGAATGAGGCATTTTTGGGTAAAAGCAAACAACATACTTTTTCTTACGGATTTTGGGTTGGTGAAGACGACTAGGGGTGTTGCTAAGCGATATTTTGCCATTTAAATGGTCAAAATTGAGGTCAAAGGTTGTTTGTTGCATTGTGGTTTTCCTCATTTTTAGGATTTGGCACCGCAAAAATTAATATAACTCCCTCAATAATGCAGGTAGAGAACTCAGCTGTGGCTCATTTTGTAGCTTAGGATCTTCTCTATGAGATGCCCTGACCACTAGTTGATTTTATTCCATAACATGAGTGCTTGGGGTGGAAAAGTCGGTGACACCCAGGAACCTTATATTTGGTCACTTTTTTTTCCTTTGACTCCCAGTAAATAAATAACCTGATGAGATGCTGCCTTCGTCTTAGACTCGTTTGAAAGATTAATGTTATGGGAAGTTTAAAAAAAAAAAAAAATGATGATATCCCATATAGGGACTGAGATACAGAGGGTCAAACTTGGGCCCTTTTCCAGACTTCCATAAAATAAACTGAAAATTGCTTCTGATGATGCACTTTTTCCACTGGTAACAGTTCTTGGAGGGCTTGGAGCAAACAGGGAGGTTTTCTAAACGGGTGTGGGATCCAAGAAGCCAGTAACGGGGCAAATAATTAATTATATCACTATAAAGGGCCATATTTGAGGTCAGATGCCATTTAAATTTACTAAACATTAAGTGACGTAACTAGTCAGTTCCTTCAGATCTGTATCCTACAGATTATTTTACGTATGAATTAATGTACGTGAGAAATTTAGGAATCGCTCTTAATGGCAGAGGATCTGGGACAGGCACTGTTAGATGACTTTGTTAAGAAACGACTTATCGACAAGGATGTGAGCTTGAGAGATAAAATGCATAAAACAAAGGTAATAACTTTTGCTTAATTGTACGATGTCAGAGCGGAGAGAGGAAAGGGGAATACAACTGTGATCAAAGCAGATAGGCAGATTTCCCAGCAACTGATAACGACGTACAGTACCAGGCAGGGAGACCACTTGATCTAGACGATGTACTGGGCCACGAACTGACGGGAGTTCCCATCAGTACTGCTGAAGCTGATGGTTCACTGAGGTCCAGAACGAAGTCGGTATATGTGGATGTCCTTACCAAGGATATGAAATGCCCAGCTAATCTTGAACTACTGGATGGTGAGAGTACTGTACATGTCTTGTCATAGACGGCCAGACCACTGTTGTGTCCTTTGGTAAACCAAGCAGGGCAAAGACACTTGCAGATTATGCTGATATGTTTGTTGACCACATTCTAAAAATCGGCAAACGATTCGACCGCCCTGATGTTACATTTGACCAATACCGGGACACGGACACTGGCACGTCAGTCAGAGAGGGAACTAGAGAAAGACGAAAGAAAACCAAACGTCCCATTCGACGTTTGATAGAAAACCGAGAGGTTCCACTGCCATCCAAGTGGTCTGATTTCCTGGCATTGTCAGACAACAAGAAGGATCCGTCTGCCTTTCTGTCCGATGAGCTGATTTTATTAGCTCCACCAGAGAAGGTCATGGTTGTTGCTGGTGGACTGAGGTTTGAGGTTAAGACAGATGACCCTCAGATGGATACCGAAAAGTTGAGGTCTGACCATGAGGAGGCAGATGCGAGTGTGATTCTGCACTGCATCAGTACCCCTGCTAGGCATATCGTTGTGTCTGCACTTGACACCGACGTTGTTGTTGTTCTGTTGGTGATTAATCACAGAATGAAGTGCGAAACCCTCTGGTTGAAAGCTGGAACTTCAAAAAAAGCCAAGCACATCCCCATTCACGAGGTTCATAAATCACTAGCATTTGAGCAACAAACACTTGAGGAACTTCTTGTCTACCACGCAATAACTGGGTGTGACACTATGTCCTACTTCATGGGTCATTCTAAGAGGTCAGCTTGGACTGTGTTCCTGGAGAACCAGAACCTGCTACAGGAGCTGGGGAATACTCTCTCACCATCTCAGATGAATGGCTTCGTAAGACAGAGCAGTTCACCTGCAAAGTCCCAGATGAGACAGCCCTAGCATGTATTTAATATGGATGGTGGGTGTTAGCGCCGAAGTGGTGACATGTGGAGATGTAGTAAGACTACTGGGCCCCAAAGAGTACTACTGGGACTTAGGAATAGGCCCTGAAGCCTTTGCCCAGGGTCGGCCAGGTAATATATATATATATATATATATATATATATATATATATATATATATATATATATATATATATATATATATGTGTGTGTGTGTGTGTGTGTGTGTGTGTGTGTGTGTGTGTGTGTGTGTGTGTGTGTGTGTGTGTATAAAGGCATTAAGAGGGAATTTATGTGAGATGGATAGTGTGCTGGACGGAATGCGTCACACATATAAAGTGCGTATTTAAAACAGTGTCATGACAAGCTGTAGAGAAGTGTTCAGTAATTCCGTTGTGTAAATCATAATAAAGTGCCTGTAACGTTGGAAGGTTGATTATGATTATGATGATAATAGATGATGGATGATAGTCGATGATGATTAGGGAAATTGATGATGGAAGATGAAGATGGATGATGATGATGATGAGGGTGATGATAAATGATGGATGATGACAATGGATGATCATGATGAAAAATGCTGGTAGGTGATGGTGATGGATAAGCTGACTGACTGCTGATTGATGATGGCAATAATGATGGAAGATGGATGATGGAAGGTGGTGATGGAAGATAGATGCTGACAGATGATAAATAATGGAAAATAATGTTGATAAAAGATAGATAATAGATGATAATGTTGATAGATGATTGATAATGGATGATAATATTGATAGATGATAGAATGATAGTGTTGATAAATGATAGAAAATGGATGATAATGTTGATAGATGATAGATAATGGATGGTAGCGTTGATAAATGATAAATAATGGATGATAATGTTGATAGATGATTGATAATGGATGGTAGTGTTGATAAATGATAGATAATGGATGATAATACTGATAGATGATAGATAATGAATATAATGTTTATAAATGATAGAAAATGGATGATAGTGCCGATAAATGATAGATAATGAATGACAGTGTTGACAAATGATAGAAAATGGATGATAATGTTGATAGAGGATAGATAATGGATGATGATGACGACTGACAGTGGATGATGGTGGGATTATAGACAGTGAGAATGAGAGGGCAAGAGAGGGAGCATGTCTGATGATAAGCAAGAAATGGAAGGAGAATATAAGAGAGTATGGAACAGTGGGTGCAAGGATTGTATGGGTGAGGATGAAAGTAGGTATACAAGCGTGGGCGATTGTATGTGTGTATGCTCCGACAGGGGACCGAGTGGCAAGAGTGAAAGATGAGTTTTGGGCGAGAGTAGAAGCATGTATGGACAAATGTGAGAGGAGCGAGAGAGTGCTGTTGAATGGAGACATGAATGGCAAAGTTGGGAATGTACGAGTGGATGGAGTGGTTGGTCAGTGGGGTGTGCCAGCTGAAGCAGATGGGAATGGTAGTGCTTTGGTGGACATCTGTGCTGGTAAGGGGTTGGCAATAGCCAACACCTAATTTCGGCATAAGATGATCCACCGGTATACATGGAGAGTAATGAGGAGGATGGATGGTGAACTTGTTGAACGAAAGGCAATGATAGACTACGTGTGTGTGGATGAGCGAATGAGAAGACAAGTGTTGGATGCAAGAGTGTGGAGAGGGTGAGGGAATGGAGTCTCGGACCATCACTTAGTGATGGCCAAGGTAAAGCTACAAAGAAAATGGTTGAGGAGACGAAGGGGAAGACAGAAGGAAGCAGCTCCTGTGAGGAGAGTGGAGAAATTGCAAAACAGTGAGAAAATGACAGAGTATAAGAGCATAGTGGAAGAAAGATTGGGAAATTATGAGCTTGAGCAGATGGAAGGGGTGGAAGACGTATAAAGATATTCACGGAAGAGATAGGCGCAGCGTGTGAGGCGGTTTGTGGAGTAAGGAGGAGATGCAAGGGTGTGCAAGGGACAGCATGGTTAATGATGAGGTGAAACGAGCTGTGGAACAAAAGAAGAAGGTATATAGTGAATGGTTAGTGAGTAGAGGTAGGGGAGAAGATGAGAGAGAGAAGTGAGAGGTATATATGAGCAGGAGAAGGGAGGTGAAGAGACTGGTGAAGAAGAGTAAGAAGAAAGTGGATGAAGAATTTGGGAGGAATCTGAGTGTGAAATGGAGGGAGAGTAAGATTTTGTTTTGGAAGGAGGTAAAGAAAGTAAGGCAGTGTGAAAAGGGAAAAAGTAGGGGAGTGATAGATACGAATAATAGATTGTTGGTGGAGAAGAGAGAGAAATTGAGGAGACGGAAGGAGCACTTTGAGGATTTGTTGAATGTAGAGAGTGAGAGAAGTGCGAGTATAAGTGGTTGGGGAATGGCTGGGAGAAGAAGAGATGAGAGGAGGGAGGAAGAGATCAGTAGGGCGGAAGTAGTGGAAGCAATGAAGAAGATCAAGTTGGGAAAGGCTCCAGGCATTGATGGAGTGTATGGTGAAATGCTGAGGTATGGGGGTGAGGTTGTTGTGGAGTGGATATGGAAGTTGTGTAGATTGGCTTGGGAAGAGGGAAGGGTTCCAGAGGACTGGAAATCAGGTATAATGGTTCCTTTATGCAAAGGAAAGGGGAGAGAGAAGTATGTGGTAACCATAGGGGTATTTGCCTTCTTAGTGTGACTGGTAAAATATATGGTACACTACTCATTGACAGGGTTAGGCATATGACAGAGGAGCTAGTTGGATAAGAACAAGGGGGATTTAGGAAGGGAAAAGGGTGTGTAGATCAGATATTTGTTCTAAGGTGTTTAGTGGAGAAGTATCTAGAGAAGGGAAAGAACGTGTATGCTGCCTTCATGGACTTGGAGAAAGCTTATGACAGAATAGATAGGCAAGGTATGTGGAAGGTATTAAGAGTGTATGGAGTGGAGGGGAAATTGTTGAGTGCTGTGAAGAGTATGTACGAAGGAGGTAGGGCTACGGTGCGAGTGGATGGTGAGCTGAGTGAGTTCTTTGATCTGAATGTGGGACTGAAACAGGGTTGTGTGATGTCTCCATGGCTGTTTAATATATACATGGATGGGGATGTAAAGGAGGTGCAAGGTAGGGCAGTGGATGTGAGGGTGGCTCTAATGAATGAGGGTGAGATTTGGAAGATTCCGGTGTTGCTGTTTGCTAATGATACAGTATTGTTGTGTGAAGATGAATGGGAGTTGCAAGGTTTGGTGAATGAATTTGGGACAGTGTGTAGGAGGAGGAAGCTGAAAGTTAATGTAAACAAAAGTAAAGTTATGGTGTTTGAGAGGAATGAAGTAATAGAATGTACAGTGAGGTTGATGGTGAGGATATGGAGAATGTGAGTGCATTCAAGTACTTGGGTAGAGTGATGAGTAAGGATGGAACTTTGGGGGATGAAGTGCGTGAAAGGGTTCAACAGGGAAGGAAGGTTGTTGGTTCACTGAAAGCAGTGATGAGAAACAGGGAGGTGAGTATGGACGTTAAGAAGTCACTGCATGATAGTATTGTGATCCCTACCCTGACGTATGGAAGCGAGGCGTGGACCTTGCAAGAGGGGAACAAGTCAAGAGTGAGAGCAGTGGAAATGAGTTACTTGAGAGAAGCATGTGGAATGACATGGAGGGACAGGTTGACGAATGAAGAAGTGAAGGAACGTTGTGGGGTGGATGTGGATGTGGTTGAGAAGATTAGAAGAAATACACTGAGGTGGTTTGGACTTGTGGAGAGAATGGAGAATGAAAGGCTGACTAAGAGGGTGTATGTAGGTTAGGTGGAGGGAGGGAGAGGGAAGAGTAGACCGAGGATGAGGTGGAGGGATGGAGTTGAGAGGTATATGATGGAGAGGGGGTGAGTTGGGGGGAGGGTTGTCAAATGGTGGGTGACAGAGCGACTTGGAGGCGTTTTGTCTGCGGCCACCCTTTGCGGGATTAGGGCGTCGGGCTATAGATGGATTGATAGAATAATAGACAATGGATGATGATGATGATGATGGTCGAAGAATGATAGATGATGATGATGGACCATCGATGGTAATGATGGATGATGATGTTGGATGACGTTGATGGAAAACAAATAATGAATGAAGATGTATGATGATGATGGTTAATTATGGATGATATAAAAGATGATATATGATGATGGTGGATGATGATGGTGGTTAATAATGGTGGACGACAGATGATGGATGGAGATGTATGATGATGACGATTTTGAATGACAGATGATAATTATAAATAACGGATGACAGATGATGATGATGATGATGGCGGATGATGGAAGATGGATGAAGGATGATGAATACTAGATGATGAATGATGGTGATGATGCATGATGAACATGGAGATTGGATGATGATGGTAGATGATGATAATGATGGTGATGGCGATGATGATAATGAATGATGGCGGTGATGAGGATGGAAGATATGTTTCTGGTGTTGGTTTTTGTTATTGTTTCTCTAAATGATGTTGCTGCTGAGGCTTCTGTTGTTGCTGTTGCTACTGTTGCTGTTGTTGCTGGTACTGTTGGTGTTATTGATGGTGCTGGTGGTGTTACTATTTTCATTTAGTTTATTATTATTATTATTATTATTATATTATTATTACTGTAGACAATTAGATTCATGTTGAAACGGGAATAAATACATCAAAGGATATATACGGAGTGTGCCAGGGAGATGCAGTTTTAGGAAAATCATTTACAGCATGCCATGAAATCTTTTTTGGAAACCTAGAATGGGAGAACAAAGGGGTAAGCATTGATGGAGAAATCATAAACCATTTACGATTTGCAAATGACAGTGTCTTAATCTCTGAATCAGGAGAAACAGTACAAGAAATGTTAAATGACCTAAATAGAGACAAGCCAGAAGACAATGATGGCCAGCTCTAAGCGGACCAAGCTGTGTCAGCGACTGGAAGTGAGTTTGACACTGAAAGTCATATATATATATATATATATGGAGGTGCTCCAGTGCAACATTCCACCCAAGAATCATGGCCCTGGCTAAATAATCTTCGAAGCCTTAGGATCACATGAGCAAGGTCGAAATTTTGGCACTATTCATATTTTCTGCACTTGATGACCTTTGGCCCCTGACCTGGCAGATATAGGTCATGCATGTACGAAACGCACTTGTAATACTCATTAATGTCTATTAGCATGCAAAGTTTCATTGGATTCCATCCACCCATTGTGGAGTTAGGGAATTTTAAATTTGCAGAATAGCCCACCAGAGGTGCAAATTTTAGGTGACGCTGCCAACGAATGAAAATGAGTTTCGACATTAAATGTCATTTTTCCATGGAGGTACTTCAGTGCAACATTCCACCCAAGAATCAGTCGCCAAAGCAGTCATGATTTGAGCTATTTTCACTGTTTTTGCTTTTGATGACCTTTGACCTCTGACATGGCCAATTTAGTGCATAGGTGTACGATTGAAAGTTGCAGTACTAGTCAATGTCTATAAGCATGCAAACTTTCATTCAGTACCATGGAGCTGGTGGGGAACTAGGGGGGGATTTTTGAAAACATGTACTGGTGGAAAAATGGATAGCACACTTCCGATAGGGAATGACCTCAAGATTATGCCTAAAGAAGTCAGAGCTCCCTACGCCCATTAGTTTTGCTTCTACAGCTCAAAAAGCGAAAAGTACTAAAAGAAAAAAGTGAAAAGTACTAAATGAAAAATGGGTTTTCGGACGTTGCTAGGCAACGAGTAGTTACCTAGCAACCAAAACCTTGTGGACACAACTTGGTCATAGACCGGTCATTGTGTCCAAGTTTGGTCGGAATCGTTTAATTCTGAAGGGTAGAAGTGCCTGCTTCAATAAAACAAGAAAGAAAAAATCCAAGAATACAAGAAAGTAAGAAAGAAAACACAACTAACAATACAATAAAGGCGGCATGGAGCTGGCCAAAAGTCTCAGAGTATGGCTAAAGATGAACCAGGCTAAAACTAATGTTTATTCCAAATACACCAAAGAACATCAAAATAAATGAAGAAATTCTTGAAGACGGTGAGATTTACAATTACTTGGGACAAATACTAAAACTAATGAAAGACCAGGTAATAGAAGTAAAGAGACGCGTTGAACTGGACGGAAAGCTTTCGGTAAACAGACACATCATGAAATATAGTTTGTCAGAATGTATGAAACGAAAAGTATGTAACGAATGTATAACCTCAGATGTGCTGAATGGCCTGAGAGGAACGTAGAGTCCTGGAGGATTGGGAGTCAGATATAATCATTCCCCTGTACAAAAGAAAAAAGGAAAAAGAAGAGTGTGCTAATCACAGGAGCATTTGTCTTCTGATTGTAATAGGAAGTGTATATTGTAGGATACTTATTGCTAGAGTTAGGAAAGTAACAGAGGAATTAGTTGGAGAGGAACAGGGAGGTACAGGAAGGGAAGAGGTTGCACAGATCAGATATTCATCCTAAGGTGTTTAGTGGAAAACTTCATGACAAAGGAAAGAAGTTGTACTCTGCCTTCATGGAGTTGGAGAAAGCATATACAGAGTGGATAGGAAAGTAATGTGGAATATATTAAAATATCCAGAGTAAATGGGAAGTTGTCAAATGCCATGAAGAGTGTGTATGAAGGCGCTAGGGGTGCAGTGCGTGCGGATGGTGAACTAAGTGAATATTTCTATCTGAATGTTTGATTGAAACGGGTTATGTCATGTCTCCATGATTGTCCAATATGCATATGGATGGAGTTATAAGAGAGATACAAGGTAGGGCAGTGGATGTTGGTACGATCCTAATGAGAGAGGGCAGCGGTTGGAACTTCCTGTTCTGTTGTTGGCAGATGATAATGTATTGTTAAGTGAAGACGAAGGGGAACTGGAAGACTTGGTGAATGAGTTTGGTACAGAATGTATGAAACGGAATCTAAAGGTGAATGTACGGAAAAGTAAAGCTACGGTCTTCGAGAGAAATGAAGTTACCGAATGTGCAATGAGGCTGGTTTTTCGGGAAATGGGAATGCATTTAAGCACTGGGGTAGTGTGATAAGTAGGGATAGATATTTGATTGATAGAGTGCTTGAAAAGGAACAGCAGGGAAGAAAGGTTGCTTGTTCATTGAGAGCAATTATAAGAAATTGGGAAGTGACCATAGAAGTAAAAAAAAAAAAGTCTGTGCATGACAGTAGTTAGATTTTCACTCTAACATATGAAGGCAAAGCTTGGGCCTTGTTGGAAGGACAGGTTAAGAGTGAAAGCTGTGGAAATGAGTTATCTGAGAGGAGCAGGTGTAGTTACATGGAAAGACAGACTGACATATAAAGAAGTGAAAGAGTGTTGTGGTGTGGCTGTGAGTGTGTTAGAAAGGGTCAGGAGAATCACTCTGAGGTGGTTTTAGAAAGGGAAAATCATGTGTTACTAACTTTTTAAGCTACTCTGACAGAGCTGAGGAAATACTACAGAAAAGAGGTGGCTGGATAGACAGCATATATTTGGATTTCAAAAGGGCATTTGACAGAGTACCACACAAAAGACTTTTATGGAAACTACCATCAAGGAGGAATCCAAGGTAATATGTATGACTGGATGCAAGATTTTCTCAGTAATATGGAAATGAAAACAGTGCTAAGGGGAAATTACTCATCATGAAAAGTGACAACAGCGCTCGGTGCTGACACCAATTATGTTTTTAGTATATATATATATATATATATATATATATATATATATATATATATATATATGTGTGTGTGTGTGTGTGTGTGTGTGTGTGTGTGTGTGTGTGTGTGTGTTAGACAACCCTGGAAATGGAAGCTATTTGAATATGTTTGCTGTTGATGCAAAAATACGAAGGAAAATTACAAACACTGACTCTTGCATAGAGCTAGAAGAGGAATTAAATGAGATTCATGAATGGAGCAATAGGTGGTAAATGGAATTTAAAGTGGACAAATGTCATGTAATTAAATTTGGTAGAAGTGCAAAAGACGAAACTGGGACTATAACTTAGGAAATTCAATTCCACACACATAAGAAAAGAATAAGTATTTACGAGCGATTATCAGTCAATGACAATCACTGGCTGACCACATAAATGAAAAAGTATGGAACATGTACCCACTGCTTGCTAATATGAGGGTAGCATTCACATCTATAAATGAGACATGCTGAGAAAGATAATGCCATCATTCATCAAACCAACGCTGGAGTATGCATCAATAGTCTGGAATCCACATCTTAAAAAACACATAGATAAGATTGAAGAGGTACAAAGGGCCATTACAAGATAGGCACCAAGCTTAAAGGATCTAAGCTATGAAGAATGACTTGAAAAATTAAACCTACCTACATTACGGGAGAGAAAGAAAAGGGAAGGCATGATTATGTTGTATAAATTCATCGCAGGAAAAGATAAAACACATAAATGAGTATATATCCTAGAGAGAAGCAACATCAAGAGGACACTGCGAAAAAATTTACAAAAAGGGAGCTGATAAAGACGTAATTGATTTAGTTTCCCAAATATAGCAATTGATAAGTGGAATACGAATACACCACCGAATGAAATACTGTAGTGTGTGCCAAAACTATTCATAAATTGAAAGACATGTATGATAAAATTAATTCAAAACACGGGGGAGTACGAGCTTGAC
Organism: Coenobita brevimanus; assembly: GCF_032717465.1. Lineage (NCBI taxonomy): Eukaryota > Metazoa > Arthropoda > Malacostraca > Decapoda > Coenobitidae > Coenobita > Coenobita brevimanus. The sequence continues at coordinate 43,672,044 of NC_137053.1, read as the reverse complement.
TCATTGATAAGTACAATTAAGTAAGAAAACACACACACACACACACACACACACACAGCTCGCTGAATCAGTATACCGCTCGCTGGATCAGTGGTAACGTTCTCGCTTGCCATCTGGTAGACGGAGTTCGCGCCTCGCTCAGGTTGCGAAAAGTTTCACTGACGAAGTGGGTGGTTACTGTCCCCTTTGAGCAAGGGGACGGGTGTGTGCGTGTGTGAATGTCACAGCCTTGCCCTTAGATCGGACTATATGAGCTCTCAGCTCCATTCTGGGAGGGTAAAAGCTGACCATCACGACCATCAAGTGATCCTGACCGACCCGGTGAATTACACACACACACACACACACACACACACACACACACACAATGCTGATCAAAGTATAATTTCCGCTCCCGTTGTGCGAGTATTAGTGTAATACACTGTTGATAACAAACGAACAGGTGTTAACGTCTAAGGACACTGGTCAAAAGCTAAAGTTGATAACGCCAGGAATGAATAGGAATCAACAGGAAAGCCGAGCGCTGAAATGAAAGTTTGTGAGGTTGTCTAGTGTTTTTCCTGACACAAAAGTTAACACTTAACCTTTCTGTCACTCATACTGTAATGGCTGCCGTTCAAACATGGTTTATGTTATGTTTCTATATCGCTCGTTCCTTATTTTTCGTTCTTTCCTTATTTTAAGGTCGTAAATAGCAAACCTGTGTGGAAACTCCAACATCACCTTTTTTTTAATTTCAAGCCAAGCCTGTCAATTTGTCAGTTCGTGACAGAAGTAAATATGCCAAAGGTGCCTTCCCCTACCCCTCCACCAAACACACATATCTATGCTCAAGAGTAAGGGAGAAGAATCGAGAAGTGTTCCTGTTAATGATGCTAAAAGTAAATTATCAACAAACCTCGTCACACTGAATCTTTCAAGACTTCCAACTTGCAGTGACTTGTCACTCTGAAATAAGGCTGCTTACAGTTACGGTATTTAAGTTATTCTGCATCTCTTCTCTACATTTTTTTTTCTTAATTGTCTTTCTTTCCCATGTTCGTTCAGCATTGCTTTCCGAAGTGGCACTGAAGTCCTTACTGTATCCGTGTTTCACCTCTTGTTTCCACTCCATAATAGTTTCCATGCGCTTACCACCTGAAGTTCACCACTTGTCGAAAGTTATATGCCACCACGATATTGGAACAGTGTGAGGCCATCCGGAATAACACCGAGGACGAAGGATGAAGGAGGACACAAAGGACAGGCACCATGTGAGGTACTCAGGTCTTTCCATTATCCCCACGCCCAAGCTTCTGCCTCTCTGACCTGGCTAGAGTTCGACATCAAAGGACCAACTTCCCCGGTGAGAGTTGCAGGTGTAGGGCCAAGAAGTCTTCATAGGTAATTACATAGCCCTCGTGTGAAGTATATAGGTCACTACGGAGGTTCGGCCATGAGGTGCACATTACTCTATTGAATCTGAGAACAAATATTAACACATATTTCAGCAGGAGTGGCCTACATTCAAAATAGAGGGCCATTGTCATGAACGGCATTCCAACCAGTCATTAAAAAAAAAAAAAAAAAACAGTAATTACGTCCACAGTAGTTATGGGACATAGTATTATGATGAATTGCAGACGTTGAGGTGGCTACAGTTATGACTGCATGGTCGTTGAGTTAGGCTACTGTTCTTTGTGAACCGTGTCATGCTGTAATTCAAGAATAGAAGCTGCGGTTGCCACACAATAATGACATTATCAAAATGTGGGCGATAATCCCGCCTTTTATCAATTATGAAGATCTGAAGCTTGTTGTTCTAATCAAGGGTATTAGACTCGAGATTTTTTTTTTTTTTAAGAAGCCCCTTGTCATTAAGGCCATACATATATGTATATACATATACACATATCATCATCATCATCAGCCGTTTCAGTATCCACTGCAGGACCGGCCTTTCCCGATCGAAGTAGGGACGATACAGCCAATGTATCTCTACCAAGTGGCTTAGGCTGTCTGGTAGAGATTGTATGTAGGGTGAGATGTGCTTGTAAGTGTAATTGTAGTGTTGGAGTGGCTATGGATGTGAACCAAGTGTAATCGGCCCGCACAAGCCGACTGGGTGCAAGCATACTTTATAGTAAGCGACACTGGTTCAACCACAGCACCCCTTGTGTCCACCAATGCAGTACATGGCCGTGTGAACACTCGCAAACTTTATTACCCTGGCGGGGCGCGAACCCTGGTTCACCCGTATATGAAACGCACACTCTACCAATGTACCACGGAGGCTCCTACACACACACACACACACACACACACACACACACACACACACACACATATTTATATATTGTTACATAGCCTATGATTTCATCATCCTTTGTGTAATTTTAACGCACAGTATGCTGCATGTTTGATCACGAGCGTGTTCTGCCTCAGTTCCCCCCTTCTACCGTTATAGTAGAGTAAGTCGTCATTTCTGGAGTTCAGACCAGGATTGTCAACTCTTTGTCCCCATGGCTTCATTTGCGCGTCCTTCTTACAAGTTGTATCAAGCTCTGCCGGCCCCTATATAATGAGCTCAGTCTCTGCATCATTGCCACTTAGATCTGCTCCTCATTTTGTTCACATCTCTGTCCTCCCCTGTACAGATATTATTATTATGAGTGCTCAAGAAATCTCCAAACATCTAGCAGCTGTGTGTAATTTGAGTATAAGTGTTATTGCTTTTTTTCTTGTACTGTGTAGCATAAGGTTAATTCTTGGGCCTAGTGAGGTTTTTGATTGGTGTTGGGTTTTATGTCAGTCATTTTTGATACTAATTTGTATCTGTAATAATTTATCTGGCATTCACTGAGTATTATCTGGTATCTCATTTTATCAGGGCTGACTTAGATAAATTTACTCTTGCTAATTTCGTGTTAATAGAGGCTATTGCAGTTAACCATATATTTAACCTGTTTATTTGCCATTACATTATCCTTATGAGTCCTGAATGTTTTGTTGTTAGTTTAAGCATTAAACTTTAACTTGTAATTTTACCTAACTCTTTTGTTTTGAACCTGGAACTTTACGGGACAGTAGTGACTCTTCGTATTCTCACTTAAAGTGTACATTATCTTTCTCTGTTCCGTAACATAAATTTGGCGACCTCTTATCAGGATATTCAGGATATTATCATAAGGATATTGCTTGATATTTTGTGACTGTTACTTATTAATTATGTCTACTATTACTACACTTGATGAAGCCAAGGATTTTTTGTCAAATGTGCAAACAGTGTGTGATGTAGAAAACAGAACAAAGAATGAACTTAAGCTTGTTGCTCAACAATTGGGAATTGCTGTTCGCTCTCATCATTCTAAAGATCAAATTGTTGACATGATTAATGAAAGTTTGTTTAATGTAACTCCTCCAAATGAGCAAACGCAGATTGAATTAGCTAAGTTACAGCTAGCCCTGCAGGAGGCTCGTGTGAAGGAAGCTGAATTTCAAGCACAGGCTAAGGAGGCTGAATTTCAGGCAAAAGCTAAGGAGGCTGAGGCACAAGTTGAAATTGCTAGGATTCAGGCAGACCATGAGTATCGCATGAAACAAGGTGGAACTGGATCTAGCTCTGATGATTTTGATGTGGCTAAAAATGTTAAACTTGTCCCTCCTTTTAATGAATCTGATTTAACAAAGTATTTTCAGTTGTTTGAGAGGGTAGCTACAGGTTTTAATTGGCCCAAACAGAATTGGCCAGTACTCCTTCAAACTGTTCTCACCGGTAAAGCTCAAGTAACTTATGCATCTTTGCCTCAGGATCAGTCTGATAATTATGATGTAGTTAAGAGTTTGATTCTTAAGGCCTATGAGCTTGTTCCTGAAGCTTATAGAGTAAAATTTAGGACAACTTACAAGCAAGATAAGCAATCCCATGTTGAGTATGCAAAAATCAAAGAAGATCTGTTAGAGCAGTGGTTAAATTCTAAGAATGTGGATTCTGATTTCGGTAAATTTAAGCAGATGATTTTGCTGGAGGACTTCAAAAGGTGTATTAGTAAAGATGTAAGCCTATATCTTGATGAGAGAAGAATAGATAATTTGTCTGATGCTGCAGTTTTAGCTGATGAATATGTTCTCACTCACAAGAGATATTCTAAAGAAAAGGGAAAGCTGAGAGTAAGTACGTTGCCTCTACTCAGAGTACAGGTAACAGGAAAGAGAATAAAGATGATGTTTCTCAGGAAGTAAATACCAGCTTCACCTCTAGATTTCGGAAAAGTAAATGTACTTATTGTAGTAAGCTTGGTCATACTACGGAGAAATGTTTCAGGAGACAGCGTGATGTGAACAAAAAGGAGTCTTTAAATATTCAGTCAATTGGTCTAGTGTCCACTCTTGAGAGTTCCCAGAATTCTTTAACTGAGTTAACTGAACCTGCTTTGAGGGGTAACTTAAATTCTCATGATGGAGCTCCTCTTTTGAGCAGTAACGTGGGTGACACTCTCAAGAGTTCATGTGCTAATTTCCTGTCTGATGGTTTTGTCAGTCCTCTGGACAGTAATGACAGGAAATCAGTTAAAATATATCGTGATACAGGTGCTTGCCAATCCCTTATGCTGACCAGTGTTCTAGGCTCTAATGTTAATTCCTCTGATGAAACTGTAATCTTACAAGGTGTAGGGAATAATTACTTCTCTCTCCCTCTGTGCAGAGTGAATTTAGAGTCTGGTTTTGTTAATGGTTCCGTTATGGTTGGGTTGGTTGAGACACTCCCAATGTCAGGTGTAACTTTCTTACTTGGAAATGATATTGGTGGAAGTCAAGTGTGTCCAACTCCTCAGTTGTCTAGTGAGCCAGTGGCTGCGGCCCAGGATTGTGATGTCCCTGATGTGTTCCCTGCATGTGCTGTCACTAGGGCTAAGACTAAAGTTACTGGTGATTTAGAGGATAATGATGATGATGATGTTATCCTAGCTGACACTTTTCTTGCTAATTTGGACCACTCACCAGATGAGGCAGTACCCCGTAGTGTTAATAATTTGTCTCGTCAAGAGTTGGTTGAGTTGCAGGTTGCTGACCCTGAGTTGAAAGGTCTAGCTAACTCTGCTTACAGTGAAGAAGAGTCAGCCGGTGCTTCTACTTGTTATTATGTAAAGTCAGGAGTACTTATGAGGAAGTGGAGACCCCCAACAGCATCAGCCGACTGTGAATGGGAGGTTGTACATCAAGTTGTCATCCCTCGTGTTTGTAGGCAGGATATCATTAGAGTGGCTCATGATTCCAGTTTGGCAGGACACCTTGGAGTGAGGAAGACTGTGGCACGCATTTTGAAACACTTCTACTGGCCAGGTATCTTCAGGGATGTTTCCTGGTATTGTAAGTCTTGTCACACCTGTCAAGTTGTGGGGAAGTGTAATCAGACCGAAAAGGTTGCACCTCTAGTTCCCATTCCTCCTTTTGAGGCGCCTTTCACCCGTGTGTTGGTGGATATTGTGGGCCCTCTTCCTAAGACTTCTTCAGGATTTTCTTATGTGTTGACCATGATTGATATGGCTACTCGTTATCCTGAAGCCATTCCACTTAGAAACATCTCAGCAAAGAACGTGGTTAAGGAAATGCTAGGGTTCTTCACAAAGTTTGGTCTGCCCAAGGAGGTACAGTCAGACCGGGGAAGTAATTTCATGTCAAACGTTTTCAAGCAGTCTCGGAAAGAGTTGGGCATCACCCAGATCACGTCTTCAGCTTACCATCCCCAGACCCAAGGAGCGTTGGAGAGATATCATCAAACACTCAAATCGATGCTCAAGAAATACTGTTTGGAACATCAGAAAGACTGGGATAAAGGTCTTCCATTCGTTGTGTTTGCTGCAAGAGAATCTCCAAATGAATCACTGGGCTTCTCACCTTTTGACCTACTGTTTGGCCATGAAGTAAGAGGACCCCTTAAGTTACTCAAGGAATGCTGGCTGTTGGAGGAAGATGACGTCAACCTGCTGGAGTATGTTATGAAGTTCAAAGAACGGCTGTCCACTGCTTTACAGCTGGCGAGAGAGAATTTAGGAGCTGCTCAGGAGAAGATGAAGACTTGGTATGATAAGAAGTCCAGGTTACGCCACTTTCAGCCAGGAGATCAGGTTTTGATTCTGCTACCAGTTCATGGGCAACCTCTTCAAGCCAAGTTTAGTGGCCCTTATTTCGTGGAGAAGAAACTCAGTGATGTCAACTATGTCATCGCCACACCAGATCGTAGAAAGAGCAAGCAACTATGTCACATCAACATGCTAAAGTTATATCACAGGCGGGACGAAAATAATCCAGTCTGCACTGTAGCTGTTCCACCGAGTCTGCAAGTGAAGCTCTCCCATGCAGTATGAGCCTGAGTGATAGTTTGGGGAAGAATCCTGATATCATGAATGATCTCCAGACTAAGCTTTCTCATCTACCTCCCAAGGAAAGGCAGGAGTTTTTCAGCATTACTGCAGGAGTACCCGCAAGTGTTCCGTGCCACTCCAGGAAGAACCACTGTGTTGATGCATGATGTCGATGTTGGAGACGCAAAGCCAATTAAATTGCCTCATTACCGTGTGAACCCAGTGAAAGTTCCTCTCATCCAGAAGGAGCTTGGCTTCCTGTTGGACCACAAGATGATTGAGCCCTGTCAGAGCGAGTGGAGTTCTCCTGTCACTCTGGTCCCTAAGCCAGGAGGGTCACAGCGGCTTTGCATTGACTACAGACGTGTTAATCAGATAACCAAAACAGACACTTACCCTCTCCCTCGTGTGGAAGATTGCATAGACAAGATCGGAAAGGCTAGGTACATAAGTAAGTTTGATTTGTTAAAGGGATACTGGCAAGTACCTATGACTGAACGTGCTAGGGAGATCTCATGTTTTGTAACACTAGGAAAGGCTTTTGCATGTTCTATAATGCCGTATGGTATGAAGAATGCACCAGCCACATTTCAGAAGCTCATGAATGTTGTAACAGAGGGTTTGGCAGGGTGTGTTGTTTATATTGATGATGTATTAATCTTCACTGACAACTGGAAAGATCACCTATGCCATGTCAGTAAATTTCTTGACCATTTAGTTCCTGCTAATCTTGTAGCTAATTTATCAAAGTGTGAGTTTGGTCAAGCTAAAGTTCAGTACCTTGGGTATGTAATTGGTGATGGACATGTTGCACCACCAGGAGCTAAGGTTCAGGTTATAAGTGATCTTTCCAGACCTAAAAGTAGGAAAGAGCTACAAAGATTTTTGGGAATGGTAGGTTATTACAGGAGATTTGTTCTTAACTTTTCTATTCTTGTATCACCACTTACAGACCTACTGAAAAAGGGAGTTGAATTTGTCTGGACCGATAACTGTGAATCCTCTTTCAACAAACTTAAAGCTATTCTATTAAGTCAGCCAGTGCTCGCTACTCCAAATTTTGCTAAGCCTTTTAAGATGGCTGTTGATGCAAGTGATACAGGAGCTGGGGCTGTTTTGCTGCAAGAGGATGATCAGGGTATTGAACATCCTGTATCTTATTACAGTAGGAAGTTCACTCCACCTCAAAAGAACTACTCCACTATTGAGAAAGAGCTTTTGGCCTTGATTTTGGGTTTACAGCAGTTTTCATTTTATTTGTGTTCTGGTTTTGACCCCATAGTCATTTATACTGATCACAACCCACTGAAATTCCTTAGTAAGTTTAAAGATAAAAATCAGAGATTGACAAGATGGAGTCTACTTCTTCAGGAGTATTCATTAGACATACAACATGTCAAGGGGAAAGAAAATGTTATTGCAGATTGCTTATCTAGACTTTAGACAGATTGTTTTAGAGTAATAAGAAATTTCCTTTGTAAATTTCTTTTTCTTTGTGGGGAGGTGTTACATAAGCCTATGATTTCATCATCCTTTGTGTAATTTTAACGCACAGTATGCTGCATGTTTGATCTGACGACGTGTTCTGTCTCAGTTCCCCCCTTCTACCGTTATAGTAGAGTAAGTCGTCATTTCTGGAGTTCAGACCAGGATTGTCAACTCTTTGTCCCCATGGCTTCATTTGCGCGTCCTTCTTACAAGTTGTATCAAGCTCTGCCGGCCCCTATATAATGAGCTCAGTCTCTGCATCATTGCCACTTAGATCTGCTCCTCATTTTGTTCACATCTCTGTCCTCTCCTGTACAGATATTATTATTGTGAGTGCTCAAGAAATCTCCAAACATCTAGCAGCTGTGTGTAATTTGAGTATAAGTGTTATTGCTTTTTTTCTTGTACTGTGTAGCATAAGGTTAATTCTTGGGCCTAGTGAGGTTTTTGATTGGTGTTGGGTTTTATGTCAGTCATTTTTGATACTAGTTTGTATCTGTAATAATTTATCTGGCATTCACTGAGTATTATCTGGTATCTCATTTTATCAGGGCTGACTTAGATAAATTTACTCTTGCTAATTTCGTGTTAATAGAGGCTATTGCAGTTAACCATATATTTAACCTGTTTATTTGCCATTACATTATCCTTATGAGTCCTGAATGTTTTGTTGTTAGTTTAAGCATTAAACTTTAACTTGTAATTTTACCTAACTCTTTTGTTTTGAACCTGGAACTTTACGGGACAGTAGTGACTCTTCGTATTCTCACTTAAAGTGTACATTATCTTTCTCTGTTCCGTAACAATATATATATATATATATATATATATATATATATATATATATATATATATGTATATATATATATATATATATATATATATATATGAACATAAACACTTTCATGCACACGTACAGTCTCCTGCAAAAGTTATGTCCCTCCTCCTGATCTTCTGTGACCCCTAGCATCGTTATTTATTTGGGTAAAGTTGCATGTAGTCCCTGTAATGTATTTGGGCAGGTGCACAGTTGCCTTTAAATAGCTGTTATTTTTATTAACCAAAACAAATTTGGTGTTATGAGTTACTAAGGTGAAGGAAGAGGAACGGAACTTTTGCAGGGAACTGTACATATACAATATATATAATATTTTTTATTATTATTTGTTTGTATTTTTATTTATTATTATGTTTTTTATATATTTTTTGACCTTACATAATAAACAAAAATGCCTTACCTAAAGACCCTAAAATTAATCACCTAATAGACAAATCAGTAACCTATCCTAAATCCTAAAGAGACAGATAACTAAACCTACAATAATGATAAAAATACCTTGACCAAGAGAACACCATCAACTGCAGATATGTAATGCCTTTTTACATTACATACCTGCACTCATCACCTGTTGACGGTCAGTCAAGGCACAATCTAATAAAGGGGACATCAGTTGTGAAAGGGAACCAGACGAGTCAGGAACATTTCCATATACGTCAGCTGTCGGCAATAATCAGAACAACTTAAACAAGATGGTATAATGTATTTACATAATATGTACAAAAAGTGAAGTACCTCGCCCAAAAGACCACCATCGACTGCACGTGCCCAATACCTTTCTAAATTGCACACTTGCACTCATCAGCTGGTGACTGTCAGTCGAGGAACGGGGTTTAATGTAGGGGACATCAATATTAGAAAGGGATCAGTCGAAAGGAGGAACTATTTTAAGTATGTCAACTGTCAACCCCAATTAATAGTACAATATATACATATTTACAGTCGATAAAAACCATAACCATACAGTAAAAAAGTCACATCACTCTGATCAGTCCAGTCTCTCTCAAGAAACCCATCAATTCATCAGTCATAACAATGTCCCCATCACCCAGAATGGTGGAAAGGTGAAGGTGACGTTGCTGCGCTGCAGTAATTTATAAGTGAAGCACGTTCACGAATAAATCGCCGACAGCACAGAATGATATGACTGATAGATAACACCGCATCACAGATGTCACAGTGCAGTGGGAATCGTCTTTCCATATAAGGTTTTATGTGCGTTAGTGTGGTGGCATTAAGCCGTAAACGAACCAACGCTTTTTCTTCAAGGCGATTGGGACGGTTGGCAGTGTCCCAGTCGCCCAGGTATGGCTTACACGTTGGAATATTTAATCTGGTCCACTGACCTTGCCACAGAAGATTTATTGATTTCTTTCCGAGAGAGAGACTCGACCGTAGATCACGAGAAAGTCCCAAGTCTCCTCGAACTCTACAGCCGACTTTGCAAGTAAGTCACCTTGCTCATTGCCGTAGATTCGACAATGACCAGGCACCCAGATCAGCGTGAATGACTTGTTGTATGAATGCAACTTATTAACGATGCAGCTCTGGATTTCGTACGAGTCCATGGTGCAAGATGCAGTTGCCTGAAGGGCTGGTTTTGAATCTGAAAATATGACAAACGAGTCATGCCGAGAATTTACAGCATAGTCTATGGCTTTGTCAACAGCAAAAAGTTCGGAGGTAAACACAGATGTATGAGTCAGCAACCGATACATGAGGGCACATTCAGTCGACCACACACTAGCACCCACACATTCACGCGACTTGGAGCCGTCTGTGTACAATTGGTGGGACCCCAAATGACGAACGATGATATTATGAACCAAGTGGTGGACCTCCACCTCTGGTACCTTGGTCTTGGGTGCTGAGAGCCATGTTTCATCAACTGTAAAGCCAGGTAGCTCCTAAGGCACTATATTTTTAAACACCAACTTGTCACAGTCACTGAGGTCCACACCAAGCTCCTAAGTCAGCAAGTGACCGACACACACCTCGCATAAGATGGTGGTATTGATGCAGGGTGGTATAGGCCACATTGCCAATAATACTTTTCCTTTGATGTTCTTAAGCCATACGATAATGCCAGATGGTCACAGCGAATACAGAGGTGAGGCACATTTGCCTCCTCTTCCATACGAGCTACATGGGTACACCGGACGGCTCCAAGACACATTTGCAAACATTTATTCTGCAACACATCTAGTCTTCTCAGTGTGGCATTGGGTGCCGAGCCATACACCTGTGTGCCATAGTCTAGCTTCGATCGAATAAGGGACTTGTATACCATTTATAAAGATTTTCTGTCGGCACCCCATGTAGTACCCGCTAGGTACTTGAGGACATTTAATGGTATATCACAACGAGCAATCAAATTATTAACATGAATTTTAAAGTTCAAACGATTATCAAACTGTAGGCCCAAAAACTTTACAGAATTTTGAAATGGTACTGCCTGATTATCCAAAGTCAAGCACAAATTAGATACGTTATGATTTATGAAAACTATAGTGGCACACTTAGGGATGGGAAACTTAAATCCTCACTGCAAGGTCCATTGGTGAATGGAATCAAGGGGTTGCTTGAATCCGCCTAGCCGAATATTGTGCATTACGGGAAGAGTGCCATATTCCACAATCATCAGCATAGAGTGGGTATTTAAGATTCCTCGGGATGGGAGCTGATGACAGAATATCATTAATCATAATACTAAATAAGGTGGGACTAAGAACACTTCCCTGAGGCACCCCGTTTTCCTGGATAAATATATCCGATGTTATGTTACAGGGCAGTTTGACACAGAAAGTTCTGTCCCTCAAGAAATTTGAAATAAAAATCGGCAAATTACCTCTTAACATAAGCACAGAGCTTCAATAGTATACCGTGTCACCATGTCATGTCATAGGCTTTATGAATGTCCAAGAACACCCCTATCATGAATTCTTCATTGGTATATGCCTCTGAAATACAATGCTCCAAATTCATTAATGGATCTAGTGAACTTCTGTATTTACAGAAGCCACACTGTTGATCATATAACAAATTCTTTGACTCTAAAACAAAAAGAAGCCTATTATTAACCATTCGTTCCATGACCTTACAGAGACAAGAAGTCAGCACAATAGGACAAAATGAATTGGAATTCATAAGACGGCCAGCCTCTTTGGGTATCAGTATGATGTACACAAAGTGCCATGAGTTTGGGAACGTTCGAGACGCCCAAATCTCATTGTACAATGCTAACATCTTAATCAGGTTGTCCTGATTAAGATGCTGGATCATACTGTACATGATGGTGTCTGGTCCAGGGCTGGTGTTTTTACAGAATTTAAGGGCAAGGAGCAGTTCATCTAGCGTAAACTCTTGGTGGTAAGGGGAGTCCATGTCTTCTGCGGCAAAGTCTAATATCTGTTGCTCAGCCTTGTGTTTATGATGTTGGAAATGCGGATCATAATTGGCTGAGCTACTTACATGAGATAAACTCCTGGCAAAGATGTTAGCAACGTCCACGGGATCGTCATAGATGATATTATTAACCTGCAGGGTGGTAACAAGAATGTATGGGCCTTTATTATTTAATATTCTAATAGTGGACCAGACTTTACTGAGTGGAGTATTTCGATTCATCGTGGACACAAAATTCCGCCAGGAGTCACGTTTAGCCCTTCTTATTATACTCCTTGCCTCAGCCCGTGCCTGTTTATATGCAATGAAATATTCCTCAGAAGGCTGACTATCAAAAATCCTGTATCTCCTATTGTGTTTCCTTAATGCTTGTCGGCAATCCGGCATCCACCAATGTGCTCTATGCTTCGCATGAACTGTAGAAGTCTTGGGAATAGCAGCCTCAGCCGCATGTATTATGGAATTGGTTAGATTTTCAACCTTAATATCTATGGTTTCTCCAGATATATGTAAATCAGCAGTCCTTGAGAAAGACCCCCAGTCTGCTTTCTTATAGTTAAATTTTGGAGGTGGAGGGTCCGAAACAACGTCGTGTGTATAAGAAAGGCGGATGGGTAAATGATCACTTCGCAAGGAGTAGTCATTAAGATCCCACGAGAAGTCATGATGTATACGTGGGGAGGCGAGAGATAAGTCAATGGCCGAAAAGTTACCAGTCCGATCATCAACACGAGTCGCTCTACCATCGTTCGGAAGGCTGGAGTTGGATTGTAGTATTAGGTCGGCTACTTGCTTCCCGCTACCATCGATCCTCAAGCTACCCTATTGATAGTGATGGGCGTTAAAGTCGCCTAACACTAACTTAATTCCAGGCAAATGTTCAAATAGTGAGTTCAATGCATAACTATCAATGGGGCCTTGCGGAGGACGGTATAGAGAGCAAATAGACAGATACGTATTATTACATTTTACTCTGCACATGACTGCTTCCAGAGCAGAACTTAGAATCACTTCTGTTTGTGGGTGTGATTTGTGTGTGTATATGGCGACACCATGACCTTCATATCTTCTACATGAGTGGTAGTGTTTGAACTGTGGAGGATCAGGGTGATCCACCAGGCACATTTCCTGTGAGAAAATTACGTCTGGCTTGTGTATGGAAAGCAAGATTGATATATTATGTGATTTATTCCCAAGAGTCCTACAATTTCACACTAACACAGTGAATGCAGCGGTTTAAGATATACGAGGGTGGCCTCTTAGTACTTTTATGCCGCCCGCCAACAGGCCAGGGACTACCAGGGGACCTATCCCGGTGCTTGCTGACGGAAACCTCCATTTTCTTTCGTCAATAACGAGGCTCCCAGACTCCACCGAGGAAGTGCTACCCTTTCTCTCCCTCTTTGGACCAGGAGCAGGAAGACATGAGGACGTGACTGTTTTATAAGGATGGTCATGTTACTCTTACTTGACCTGTCTGACTTCGGTTTAGGCTTGACTGACTGAGAGGCAGCAGCAGCCTGAGAGTAAGAAGTTGCCACAGGGACGTCAGTTTGAGAGTTAGATTGGACAGTAGGCTGTGACAGAGAGGTAGAGTGTGTGGCAAGAGGAACAAGTTCAGGGTCAGTCTATGTTTCAACAGAGCACATCACGGGACGGGACATGACTGCCGAAGCATAGGACCTATTCGGCGTGGGAGCTGCATGCAACTCCCTCAACTTTTTCCTAGCTTCATAGTAGGAAATGCCCTCAGTTGCTTTCACTACAGAGACCTCTTTCTCCTCCTTCCACTTGGGACAATCAGTAGAGGAAGTGGAGTGTTTGCCCTTGTAGTGAAAACAACATGCCGTCTCCGATGTGCAGTGTTCAGCATCACGTCCCTGTGTTGCACATTTGCCACACACTGACTAGGAAGCCCGACAAGTCTTATGATTGTGCCCATAAAATTGACACCTTAAACAACGAAGTGAATTAGGGATGTATGGCCTTACGTTAACAATTTCGTAGCCAATTTTGACATGGTCTGGAAGTGAAAGTTTGCCAAAGGTCAAGACAATAGTGGTAGTCTTCGTCTTCATTCCTTTGGAATATCTAATAACAAACTGGGCATCGATTACGTCCTGCTGACCAAGTTCCCGTATGATCTCGTCCTCTTCCATAACCATGATATCCCTGCAGGTGATGACACCTTTGCAGGAATACATGAAATGTGGGATCCTCGGTTCGACATCATATATGTGGAACTTACGTAGTTTTAGCAAGTCTTTTACCTGGGAGGAGTTGAAGGTTTTAATTAACAGGTCTCCATTAGCAAGTTTTTTTACATGTTCCACCTCCCCAACACAGTAATCAATCACTTTCTTGATGATGAAATGATTAATACTGCTCAAGAGAGTGGAACCGAGAGCATGGAGTGTAACAAACTGTGCATTATGTACAAGGATGTCAAGAACGTTTCGAGTCTGGGACCCTTCTGTCTGAGGGGCTGTCCGTCCGTGGATCAGTCGGGGGTGGGTCAGGACCACCTCCCACCCTGAAGGGGGGGCGAGGAGGAAAGGGAGTCCGCCATAGTGACCACTTCGGAAGAAGGACAAAAGTGAGCAAGGTACAAACAACCCGGGACCAAACACCCTAGGCTGAGATTACCCTATCAAACCACTCCAGGGTGGCCCAGCCGTGTTTATTCACGCCTCAGAGCGATCAGTGGGGGGGACCCTCCGTGGGCGAGTAGGCAAAGGCAAGCTCAGTAAATAGGAACAGACACCTACCGTTCCAAACTAGTAAGGAGTGGTGGAAAATAAGTAACTAGCTATCCTATCGACCACCAGAAGGGTGGAAAAAGAAAAAAAGAACTAATGCCAGTGAGGCAGCCCTACAAAGCTAGAGAAAAGAGCACTCGAGCAAGCATCCACTCTCTTCACGACCAAAGCATAGTAGTCCCTCGAGTCGAGACAACTCAAATCCAGCCTTTGATCAAGTACGAAGATCTCAAGCATGCTGTTCTAATCAAGGGTATTAGAGTCGAGACAACGAACACATACGTACGAAGTGATCACAGCAGCTCTTTCATCCTTCTCTCTCTCTCTCTCTCTCTCTCTCTCTCTCTCTCTCTCTATATATATATATATATATATATATATATATATATATATATATATATATATATATATATATATATATATTGTACACAATATCTGTAGCAGGATGATCACCTGGTTATCGAATCGTGAAAACAGGAGCACGAGAGCGATGATCGAATCCATCATTATTAATTCACAATATTTCGGACTGACTTAGTCCAGTATCAGGTGAGTACAGCAATTAAACATTACCGTGTTTTAAGACAAAAGAACTGGATCCCTAAATGGTTAAAAAATATTATCTTAACCTAAATACACATGATAAATACACTAAAAATAAGAAGACTGCATGTAGATATACAAATTAACAGAACACAACTTACATGCTAACTACACACTGATACAGCTGCGGACATATCAAAGAGAAACACCCCGTCCACCAACAAGGTGGTGTAATGCTCTCCGCATCTGGTAACACTGACAGGTATGGAACTTAACACCAGGTTTCGTTCGGTCGCAAGGACGAACCTAACGCAATGATCATTACCTTTGTTCATAGTTATCGGTGGTAATATAATATATAAGCAATACTCCGCCAGAAAATATACTGATAATAGCATATCATGATTATGCTAAGTTTCTTAAAATTGTGTCACACAATACACCCTCTACATAACAGCAGTTATTATTAATGACATGGATTTCATGAGTGGTTTAGTTTTGAGTCAAGAACCATGCATCTGTTAACAATACGTCATATGTCATAGTTATCAGCTTCCCCACAACTATCAGTGAACAGAGAATTATCGTGACGTCCACCCTCCCTACCGTGAACCTGACATTGATACACCTCTGAAATCGAAGCAAGTTCACCACATACAGGAGGTTGCGCCATAGGAGGCGGCAGGGAGGGAGTGGGGAACCTGGGAGACAGAAGGGGGAAGGTGGGTGAAGTTGGGGGCAATAGTGGTCGAACTGGGGGCTAGAGGAGAGGGGTGATGGGGTAGGGGACGGTGGAGTTTAGTAGACGACAAGAGCTACAGTGGGAGGGATTGATTTCACTGTGATGACAAATCATTGCTTTATGGAGAATATGGAGTTTTACAGTCAGTCCAGGAAACGTAATGTTGTCATTGCCATGTGTTGTAATTGATTGTCATGGTTTGTAACAATTCACGACACACTTTCCATCGGGTGGCTCAGTATCCCTGTAATATGAGTATGGTGACTATTTGTTAATTCGCAAATGTATGATCGGCCCTACAATTTGTCAGATGTTACAGCTTTTGTCATAGTTACTGAGAATTACTCTTGTAACCTTTTGCGTAGTATCATCATGGATAACGACTGATATCGCAGACATAGTAGGGATAGGCCTCTGTAGATTTTTCCGTTATCACCAGTAAATATTAACAGTCTGATAGTAAAGATGGTCTCTACGGTTTTCATTAATATGTGTACGGCACTGATGTAAAATAAAAGTGGATTTACTTAACGAGGTTTATGTTATCATTTTCTCTATGTCGTATTTGTTGATTTTGCACATTGTCAGTGGTTGTTAGTTATATTTAGTTTCATACTGAAGAAATGTCATGCCCCAAGCATTCCTTCACAAATCCCCAGGCCAATAATGGTGGAACAAGGTTGTAATATCTGCAGTTACCCAGTCTGAGCACGTGCATATTACATCAACAATATCATTAGTTACAGAAATCGCTTGTATTAAATGTAAACACACACTTTATCTGCAGTGTGTCATGTTATGCCAAACAACAGAGTAGCGTTCACACTATGAAATTGATAGGGTGATGAAAATATGAGGACAAGTGTCCATTACCCTGTTCACGGAGAACAACTACTGAGCCACACATCTCAGCTGTGTCCGAACATGGAGCTGTTGCCCTGGCTGAGTAACAATATGCAATCCATTAAAGAAGACAGGTGATCCACTGTCGTTGCTGTATAAATATGTGATCCGCTGTTCACGGTGTAGCAGTCATTACGGCCTTCTTCCCTCCCCAGCATATCCATGTCCGAGTGCGAGCAGTTGTCGGGAAGAGGGTGAGGCGGACAGTGAAGTGGATACTGAGCTTATGAATCAGATTGTTTATGTTTCACGTCCTTCATACCACGATTTAGGTTATCAGTGTAGGGTTAACAATAATCCACCATAAAGATCATGTAATACAGCTGATAAGGCAACTCTCTACCCACCTATTAGCCCACCCCAATATCGTCACCTATGTTCTGGGACCCAGTCCATCCCCCTTTAGTAAATCACTTTTTCGTTTACATCGGTGCCGTACAGATATTAACGAGAACCATAGGCACGAAACACTACTGTTAACTATTATTTATTGTAAGAGAAAATTCCTCCCTCTTCCCCTTCTGCTTTCGATATCACAGTCGTCATCAATGATGTTACTACGTAAACGCAACAATAATAGCTCCCAATTGCCATGACAACAGGTGTGACATCAGACAAACATTCTAGGGGCGTTTCATATATCACTATCTGATGACATAGTCGTCACCATACAGAAATAATGCAGGGTTTGTGTAATGTGCCACTCCATGGGGAGTCGGTCATCCTATAAACGATATAACAAAACATGCTGATAGACTGGTAATGTGCCAAAGTCTGCATAACCTTTAACGACCTGACCATCATCTTCCATAATCGATGCTAAATTTCAGCTGATCGGCACCATGTCACCAGCGTATCATTTATCCATCTCATCCTAGCTTCCAGGCACAGTCCACTCTCCCCTACCCCATCACTCGTCTCCTGTAGAGTCCCCTCCCACCAGCCAGACCACTATTGTCCCCTCCTCACCCGCCTCCCTTCTCTTGTCTCCCCGGCTCCCCGGCCTGTCTTCTCGTGTGGTGCCACCGCTTATGAAATTCATAATTTGCGTCGATTAAAGAGGTCTACCAGTTTCAGGTTCACGGTCAGGTAGGAGGAGGGTCACGGTAATTTTCAGATTATTATGATAGGTGCGGGAATGCAGATAATGTTATAATGGCTTTTATGCTGGCCGTCGGTAAATGTTGTGTGGTTCGTGATGTTTGTCGAAAGTCACACTTACGAAATCTGTGTGTTGCATGCGAATACAATACTAATATGTATGGTGTGAAATTATGGAATTACCATATTCAAAAGATGTTATTTTCAATATATTGTCAAGTGGGACTTTGTTTATATACTACCAATGACAGCCCACAGCGGCAATGATTACCGCATTCGGTTCGTCCTAGCGACCGAACGAAACGTTGTGAAGTTCCATATCTGTTAGTGTTACCAAATGCCGAGAGCATAACACAACCTCGCTTGTGGACGGGGTTTTTCTGTCTGATATGTCCGCAACTGTACCTGATCGGTGTCTGAGTTTACTGATCCCCGTGGATATGAAACTAGCCACAGACAAGCCTACAATTAAGTAGCCACCTCATTTTCTTCCGACTAAACAAGTTTTTACTGAAACAGCGTGGCATAATCATAACTTTTTTTTTTTTTTTAATCACAAGAACACAAACATTTGCAAAACCTCTCTAAACAATAGCAAATTAACTTAGGATATTTAACTGTTTTTTACAAAGTCAACCCGACTTACGTATTATGATTTGGTCTCAGTTTGTTAATCAAGAATTTCTTCCCAGTGAACGTCTCTGTTTTGTCACAAAACTTAGCGAGAATTTTGAAATCATCCTCACTACAGCAATTATCTGAATCTAGAGAATAAATCCTTACTGCTGAAAATTGTATCCTTGTTAGATTCTGTCCTGTACATATGTTTTTCCCCATATGTTCCAATATTCTAGACTGGAATGCTTTAGACGAACAACCGATTTGCCTTGCAGGGCAACAAGGACATGTGAATTGATAATGTTATGTCCCCATGCCACACTGCCACAGGCTCCAACAGAAGTAGTTCAGTATATGAAGGACGTTGCACAGTGAGGTGTTCTTCCTAAAGGCAGCCTTTAGGTGTAAAACAGCACAGAGCAGCACAGGCCTTGTAAATAAACACTTATTTTCCAAATAATTACACTTAATGCTTGCCAACTACGCTTCACTGTTTTCACTTTACTGTTTTCACAAGTACCGGAGCTATACAATCTTCACTGACAGCACTGACACTGAACCACACTGAAACTGAACTGAAACTGACTGAAACTGCTCTAGTTTCTTCCACATCCTTTTATAAGCTTGCATTATACTCTAATCCTTGAGTACACTCTCTACGGGCAACAGTTACAAACTCGGAGACATCCAAACCATGCCAGAGTTTTCTTACACTGCATAACACTCTAAACTGTATAGCATACAGATTGAGATAAAAATTGCATAATCTAACAATCACATAAATAAAACATTATAGGGAACAAAAGCACAACATTGAATACCTAACTTTACAAAATATATCCACTTAAAAACAGCATGCTATCTTGCAACTCTGACATGCCATGAAAGAATTGAGAATCGTCGGGAATACTCTAGCACTACCTGACTAGCAAATCACTCTTTTCATTACTACCCCCTTCCTAGTTCTTTATCATCCTGACAAAACTACACAGTAGCCTACTTACAAAATCATTAATCCTAATCAGACATCTGAGTATACACAAAATAATCCTTTGGCTTATCAGGTCTTCTCCTATGCCGCTTCTGACGACGTCCCTGCTCTTCCACACAGTCCACTGCCTTTCCACACGGTCCACTCATCCTGGAATGTCTTAGTCCTCTTCCTGATTCACTTCTTCCCCCGGGAAACTGTCACCATCCTCGTGTACTTCAGCTCCGTGGTCCTCCTCAACATCCTTGGCTGTTCGTGAGCACGATTCCATGGAGACGTCCCAGCTGTACCGTCCTGGACCATGGTACTGCCACAGACGATTCACGTGTACCACCTTTAGGCGAGATTTCCTGCCTCCCTGAATCCGGTACGTTACGTCTGACAGGCGGTCCACCACAGTGTAAGGCCCATCCCATGGGCTTTGCAGCTTCGGTGACTGTCCATTCTTCCGCTGGGGATTGTATATCCAAACTTTGTCACCATCCTTGAAGCTCAAATCACTTGCCTTGGCATCATACTTGCACTTCATTACCTCTCATGAAAACTTAAGGGCTCCTTGCACTTGATGTATCTCAACCAGCCTTTCCTGAAGATGCTTCGCATAGCTGGAGGTGTCTGTAGGCAGCACTTCACCAGGTGGTCTTCCTTTTAACAAGTCAAAGGGTAAACGTAACTCGTTTCCCAGCATCAGTTTTGCAGGTGTGTAGCCTGTAGACTCATGGGATGCAGGCCAATATTATTTTTCTAATGCGAGAAAGAAGGAACCAAAGGCCAGGGGCCCGCAAACCGTTCCTCCCAAGAAAAAAATAAAAACAATACAAAAGAGAGCCAAATTCAAGATCCGTTCATTTCGAGATGCCTGGACACACTGTGTTTGAAAACCTGGAGATCATTGGAAGTGGGAAATACAGACAGATGAAGACAGTTCCAGAGCTGACCTGTTGCATAAATGAAGGACTGGGAGTAACGGTTAACTCATGCATTAGAGAGTTGGACAGAAAAGGATGAGAGTTTGTTGCTATGCCATCAGCAATGCAAGTAATTTCTGGTCCCACTCCATTTGTCCCAGGGTGCAGTTGAATTTCTCCACCATCCCATCTGACTGTGGCCTTAATGGGGTCGTCCTGGTATTCTTGCTCCACAGTAACTTGCAGCACTCACGGAACACAACAGAGTGGAAGCACAGCATACATCACAGGCCTGACAATACTCTTCAACATCCTGCCGCATACCAGTCTGGTAGAACCTCTGTCGCAGCCGACTTAGAGTTGTCTGCACTTCCAATTGCCCACTAGTGATCTGGTTTTGAGACTCATCTAAGATCCCAGGCCTCATTTTCTTGGTGGTGTGGCTACTTGGGTAATGCCAGCTGGTGGTTGCCCCTTAACACCAGCCTCCACTAGTATTTCACTTCTTTCTGGTCTTCTGCAGCCTTCTTCTTATCCTCTTTTCTTCTTTGGACACTCAGAACTGAAGTGTCCCATCTCACTACGTGTCCAACACGGTTTTGTTACAACTGTAAATATCCTTGCACTGCTATGTTCTTGCTCCTTCTTCCATTTGTAACAATCGTCCTTCTTGTGTCCTGGTTTGTGGCAGAACCAGCTACCTCCTCCGGTCTTCTGTCCCCTCTTCCACTCGTATCAGTCCTCTTTCCTATGTCCTGGCTTTTCACAGTACCAGCAACTTCCTTCAAATTTTTCTGCTTCACGTACCTGCCCCTTTCTTGCCTTGATTCTCGTATTATGACCTGCCTGAAAAGTGGACGTACTGGACCCGACATAGGACTCAAATTCTAGAGCCCTGACTTTTGTTTCTTGCATGCTTCTGGGTTGTGCCTGCTTCATTTACACTTCCAAATCTGCACTATCAAGAGCATTAATGAACTGGTCCTTCAGAAGAATAGCCAACAGGTTAGGTGCTGCTCCAGGGTACGCCTTGTATGCCATACTCTTCAGGTCATGGGCAACCTGCAGTAGGGATTCGTCTTGAGCCTATACATGGGTCCGGAATCTTGCCCTGTAAACTCAGTCTGGTACATGGTCCCGTTTCTGTACTCCAGCACAACTGTTCCTTTCCTTCACTGACATCTGGCCAAGAATTTCCATTGTGGCACCCTTGAGGCTAGTAGCAAGCTGCACTGCCCTCTGCCTATCATCCCAACCATTCTGATCAGCAAGTAACTCAAACTCATCCCAAGATACTCTACCGTCAAATTCCTGAAGTTTCTTTTTAATTGTACCCCATTATAACCATGCATCTCACTGGCTTGGGGCCTAAAAACTGGGACATCATAATTAATGCCAGGATTTAAAACTTCTGAATTCTGATTATTCAACCCTGCAATGCTACCCTTAGATGCTTGAGATCAGTCAAGATTCACCATACACTGTCCATTCTAGCCTGAGGCTCAGTTATGCAATATTTCTCTACAACCTCAATTTTCTCACTAATTATCTTTACTGTACATGGTCGACTACATGCTCCAACTGGTTATCTACGTGCTGTTTGCACTCCATCACAATTCCCTAACGAATTGTCTTCAACTGGTTGTCTGCATGCTGTTTTCACTCCATCACATTATTGTGTACCTCATACTTCTGCTGCCGTAGCTCAGCATACACTTCCTCCTTCAATAGTTCCTGTTCTTCCTTCATTTCCCCCATGAAAGCAATTAGTTGTACTTGCATCCTCAGTTATAATTCCCTCTGTTGCTCTTCTTATGCCTCTTGAAGCTATTCTCTCTGTGCTTGCAGTAATTTGTTCTTTGATTTATTCATTTTGTGCCTGTAATTGTCAGTTGAGTTCTTTGTCCTTCATTGTGAGCCTTTAATTGTTCTTTGAGTTCTACTTGTCATTCATTCTGTTTCTGTAATTTTTCTTTTAGTTCTTTCTGTCCTTCATTCTGCGCCTGTAATTGTTCTTTGAGTTCTTTCCGTCCTTCATTCTGTGCCCATAATTGTTCTTTGATTTTTTTATCCTTCATTCTGTGCTTGTAGCTGTACACATTGTGCTTGCAATACCTTCATAATTGCAGCCAGCAATGCCTCCTCTTGCCTTGCTGGGTCTTTTATCTGTACAACTTCTGCCTCCATGTCGATGGTTAGACTCACTGCAGCACTTAATGATCCACACTTGTGGGATCTTTGTTATGCACCGATCCCACACTGCCCCAGGCTCCAACAGAAGTAGTTCACTATAGGAAAGACGTTGCCCAGTGGCCTGTTCTTCCTAGAGGCAGTCTTTAGGTGTACAACAACACAGAGCAGCAGAGGCGTTGTAAGTAAACACTGGCTTCTTAAGTTCACCGTCTTTAGTTTCCAAATAATTCATTTAATGCTTGCCAACCACACCATTATAACAAGTACAGGAGCTGTACAATCTTCACTAACGTACTAACACTGAACTACATTCAAACTGAACTGAAACTGAGTGAAACTGCTCTGGTCTTTTCCCCATCCTTATATAAGTGTGTATTACTTGACTCTTTGAATACACTCGACGGGCAACAGTTACCAACTCGGAGAAATCCAAAACATGCCAGAGTTTTCTTACATTGCATAACACTCTAAATGATTTAGCATACAAACTGAGATAAAATTACATGATCAAACAAACAATCACATAAAATAAAACATTAATAGAAAAAAAGAGCGCAATACTGAATGCATAACTTTACAAAATACCTCCACTCACAAACAACAGTCTAACTGGCAACTCTGACACATCACGAAAAGTTTGAGAATCGTCGGGAATACTTCAACAAATCGCAAATCGCATTTCACAACAATATACAATAATGGAACATATATAATCTGGGATTTTGTCTTTTACATTTTAAAAAATGATTTAATTTTGACATCATTTGTGAAAATTATTCGAAAAGTTACCACGGGAAAACTAATACAAAGCATCTTAACCCTATTCGGTGCAACCCTTGGCGATTTCCCACACTTACGACCCTAGTATCGAGAAAAGAATCTTGAGTAATATTATTGGTTTGACGAAGTGAAAGGAACGCATTCGGACACGTCGGCGCCGTTGCAAGGCAAGCGCCGCCAAACATATCGTACCGCACCCGCGCGCACTGAAACACACACACACACACACACACACACACACACACACACACACACACGTTTAACTATTATCAAATTTAAAATTAATGTAAATATCAAATGATAAAATATTTTACCATTCATCAACGCTTATATGTTTGCCATATATCAAAGCCGTAGGCTATATTTTCAGTCTGAGGGCTGCAGTATCAATAAACCGTTTACTGTTGTCTCTCACACACACACCGTCCATAACATGGAAGTTGATAGCTTACACATCTTCCTCATCATCATCACCACCCTTCCTCCCTCACACTCACCACCTCCCATCTTCCTCACCACCACCTTCCCTCCCTCCATCACCCTCACACTCACCACTGTATTCCCTTCTACCATACTCTCCGTCTCACTACCACCGCTTTTTTCTCACCACCATCTCTCTCACTCACTCGCCACCGCTAATACTCTCTCTTCCTCACCTTCATAACTCCTAAACCCACTTTCAGTGGATTTACTACTAGGTAGACTAGTTGATGGAGAGGTAGCTATTAGTCAAGGAAATCTAATAATGTAAGCATGTAAATAATACCTGGTTATACATGCGAGTATTTTTTTTTATGCAAGAAAGAAGGAACCAAAGGGCAGGACCTGCAAATTGCTCCCTCCAAGAAAAAAACGACAGCAGAGCCAAATTCAAGATCAGTTCATTTCGAGATGCCTGGACACACTGTGTATGAAAGACTGAAGACCGTAGGCAGTAAAAAAAAAACAGAGATGGAGACAATTCCAGAGTTGACCTGTTGCATACATGAATGACTGGAGCAACGGTTAACTCTTGCATTAAAGAGTTGGACAGAAAAGGGCTGAGCTTGTTGCTAAGACGGGTGCTGCGTGCCTGCTGTGGTGGTGGAGGGATGCAAGCAGACAGTTCAGAGGAGCAGTGACCATTGAAGTGGCGATAGAAAAGAGACTGATGCAACAGTGCCGCGAAGAGACAGAGGTTGAAGGGAGCCAGTAAGAGGAAAGTTAATGAGACGAAAAGTCTCCGACTCCATCCTGTTGAGAAGAACTGTGTGGGAAGCCTCCCCACACATGACAGCTGTGCTCTACACAGGAGCGAATAAAACCCGTGTATAAAGTCAACAACTGTGCAGGGCCGTGGGTTAGGGCTTCCTGACTAAAACCTCCCTAAGTGAAGAGTCCAGTCCTGCTGTGGACTAAAAATGGAAAGTTCATAATGATGATGATGAGAATACTACCATATATTTCTTTCTAATGACTGAATATAATATTTAGCTACGCGAGTTTCAGCCACACTCAAAAAGTGTGTAACCTGGATACGGGACGAGGACCCAACTCGCCATGTATCCCACCAACCACTTTCCCCAACCTCCTCCCTTTAGAAAGTAGTTATTTATTTTTCAAATGTCATTACAAATATATAATAATGAATTTATAGAAGTAAAAGATTATTCTTATTAATTTTACACGTGTGGGGTGAGGACTGAGTTGGTGCGTGAGGACTGTGTTGGTGTGTGAGGACTGTGGTGGTGTGTGAGGATTGTGTTGATGAGTGAGGACAGTGGTGGTGTGAGGACTGGTGGTGTGTGAGGACTGTGTTGGTGTGTGACGATTGCGTTGGTGTGTGAGGACTGGGTTGGTGAGTGAGGACTGTGGTGGTGTGTGAGGACTGTAGTGGTGTGTGAGGACTGTGCTCGTGTGTGAGGTCTGTGAGGATTGTGTTGGTGTGTGAAATATAATCTATTCGTGAGAACAAAACAGACTCGACCTTCTCATGGACCCACTTCATGTATAACTAAGGAGTGAGAAACAGGTAGACCTTTATCATACAAATGGATGGCGAGTGAGAAAGGGCCGGGGAGTACAGGAGGTAGATAAGGCAGAAGGCGGTAGATGTACGGGAGATAAATGCTTGAAAAGGCATACATATTGCATAATAAATGCAAAATTCCACATCAACAACCTTGTGCCTTACCTACCTCCTATTCTGCCTGCCCCTCTGTTGTATGATAAAGGTCTACCTGCTTCTCACTCCTTACAGCTGAAGGAGGTCCTTGAGAAGGCTGAATCTGTTGTCACCAATATATTATATAGGTATTTCTAAATCTGAGTACTGCAAATTAAAATTGAAGGGCACAGAGAAATATTTAGTTATAACCAATTATTCAAAGGGCACGGTAGCTCTATCTGCTCATGCTACGCCCCAAGGAGTATTCAGAGCAATGCAATAACAAATATTCAATTATGAATAGTTATACCCAAAACATCATCAGTATACAGTATAAATCAATGGTTAATCAGTGGGGCAGTCAATCCCAAAATACCGACAAATTAGTCAGTAGACTGTCCTTCTGATGTCAGTTTATTAGTAATTTCCCACTGGTCAATCACTAGCCTATCACTGAGACCTTTGTCGGTCAGCCAGTCAGTCTCTCCAGAAGTCAGTCCCTTGATCCTCTGTTAGTAGTCACCACGAGAAAATGCAGCTGCCAGCCAAAGCTCCGTACATGCGGGATCACCATTAAATTCTTACGAGTAGACTGTTAACCAGGAAACGTGCCAGTCTTTGGATTACTGAATCGCTTAGAGCAGCCTGTAGCTTCCTGGTTAAACTCTGTATCTCTTGTAGCCGGAGAACAAGCTGTTCCCTGGGTAATGCACAGGCACAGTGTGGATATGAGGGGTTAGGTCCAGAGCCTTGCCTGGCGCTTTCAAGGGAAACAGCAGTCAATCAGGCCCCAGCTCCTTCTCTACACTGCGAGACCATGCTTCATTTCAGCTGATCCACCCCCTGTTGCATCGACCCCTGGTAAGTTAAAAAGATCCCGGGTGCCAATTAACTAACAGGGCCCTCAGTGACCCACAGCCCGTCACAGGTCGAGTAGTAACCGTTAACTTGGGGCTATCCATGCCTATGCTCCTATGTATTTTCCGGCGGTATTTGACCCTACGCACTCGAACATCCTTTTTACTCTACACTTACAACTAATATAAGTAAGCCGGAGGATTCTTATGCTGCAAGATCCTCACCTTCTGTATCTCTATTTACATCTATCATATAAGGAAATTTTTAAACAAAAATATAATCCGTATATAACGTAAACTCAGTCATAATCTATATTCACAGACATGCATATTCATTCTTAATTTCCAAAACAAGACTTTCACTGATTGGGCATGTTACTATAGCATTTCATACATACTTTATTTCAATTCTGATCACAGGTGTGCTAGTGACGTACTTGACATTGTTTCGTGGACGATTTTGCTTTGGGGCGATTCTGAGTGTATCCTGGACCATAAAGAGACTCCAGGCATGAATGACACTTGTGCTGCTTGCCTGACCTATTCTCATGTGTTACTTCTGGGACGGCCTCCTCTACATCTCCCTGTCCGAGCATAAGATTCATCTTAGCTATTGTATTCCTGGTCAGACCACAAGCCTGAACTTTTCTTCTTTCAATTTGCAGATTACACAATGCGTTCACTATCTGCCAGCCATAGGAGATTGAAGCAATTTTTCTTGGGTCCTGATTATTATATAACGAATAAATTGTCTGTGAATTTACTCTGGCAGTGTCGACAATGTAGCCAAGGGCATTCACTGTCCATCTTCTAGATTTAGTGTGTACTGTATGAAAACTTATTCTCTGATCCATAATGTCAGTGCCTCCTTTTGTGAAATCATAAATTTAATATATATATATATATATATATATATATATATATATATATATATATATATATATATATATATATATATATATATATTTATATATATATTTTTCAAATCATCATCCTTGGTAATGCCTAATATAGGGAAAACTGTGCTCAGAAGTAACACATCTTTCTTACCTTTGCTTTTGGTGGGTGTTACATAGGATTCAGTGTCATTTCCTCCCCGTGTTTCTTCCAGTAAACTTGGTATGACCTATCTTCCCTTTCTGTGACTATCTCTGGTGGTATGCCTTTCCTAGTAGAATCTATAGTACCTAAGGCTGAGATACCTTGTGTTTGAAGCCACTCCAGCAACTCTATACTGGTGTACAATCTATCCAGGCTAATAATCCTACCTCTAAGGTCGACTGAGGCTTGTAACTGACTTACCAGAGCTTTCACTGTTGGGACTGTACCGCGTATGTAGTGTGGTCCTGGCTCTCCAGGTTTACCTGAATATACAGCTGTCCTAAAGGTAAATGGATATCTAACAGCATTAATAGATTTATATTGGAGGCCGTAGAGTACGGGTTTGCTCTTATTGTAGTCTGAACCCTATTTGTGTTCTGCACCCATACAACGTTTCATCAGTGGTCAAGAAGTCACCTGGCTCTAACACTGAGCAACAACAATTACTGAACTGTTCAAAAAGCTCCCTGATTGCTGCAAACCGATCGTGTACCCATCTCTGGTGTCTGGTATCAATGTTGATCGTGTACCCATCTCTGGTGTCTGGTATCAATGTTGTTAAAAGTTATGTCGGCATGTAAGAAACCAAATCGTTTTACTGACATGACGGCTTCAAATATTGGGTGACCAAACCCTTCCATGAAAAGACGATTATAGCAATATTTATTTTGTCCCAACAAACCTCTTGGATAGAGCAGGCCAAAAAAGCTTTTCAATTCTATGGCATCAGTCATCTTGACGTGTGTTGGTATTTCAGCACTGTCAGTATTAGAAATTTCGGTAATTATGCCTTGTGTTAGCATGGGTTACAATACCATCAATCATATTAGATGTTATAAACAACTCCCATGCCATTATTTCTGTATTAGCTGACCTTGCCTTTCCTATCAAAACATCCTTCACTAGGCAATACCTTCTCAACAGGCCTACCTTCTTTATGATTGGTCCATATTAATGACTTACCGATATCTAATTTTCTCTGGGGTTTCTCTAAAATGCAGGTATATTCCCTGAGCTCGTGTGGCAGGACAAATTCGTCATAATTATGTTTGTTCAAGCACTGGTCCAAAGAACTGATTAATCTATTTTTCACCAGTGGCTTTGTTTCTGAGTGGTACCCACTCTTCTTCATTTTGTCAACATTCTGATCATCATCTACATCGTCGCCCTCAGCTACTCTATCCAAGGCAAGGTCATCATCATCATCATCGCCAACTACCTCTTCCAAGTAATCTTCGACTGGGTCGTCAACATAGTCGAAAATAAAAGCAATGACTACGTCCGTCGGCACATCCACCCCGTCCCCTAATTAATGCCTAACTAACCGTCGTCCAGCACGCCTACACGAGAGCCGCGAGGTTTGTGTGTGTGTGTGTGTGTGTGTGTGCACACATTACAATGCACGTGTGTGTATCTGTGTGCACAATACAATGCACATGTGTGTATCTGTGTGTATGTGTACGAACAACCATTTCATTGGGTATGAGGAGTCATAAAGAAAAAACAATGAATAATACATAGATAATAAAATTAGTGAATGAAATAACTATTTCACTAGGTATGAGGAGTCATAAAGTATGAACAATGAATAATACATAGAAAATAAAGTAGTTTGAATGAAAATAGGAAACGTATCGTACGTCTGGAAGCTGTGTTGATGCCCGTTAGGCTTGCGTAGGCTAAGGTCCCAGATGTTTCACTCATCTTCGAGCGTTTTCTTTTTGTTTAGAGCTCTCCACGGGGAAAAATCGTTAATTTTAGAGAAAACGCTCGTTTCAACCCAGTTTTTTCGCTCAGAATCACTATTTTGTTGTGTTTCCAGTAATTTAACAAGAAAACAATCGTGAGACCATGCATTGCTTACAAACTAGAGTTTATTGGCAAAAATTAGTTAGGGCGTATCAAAAATGATACGGGGTGCACCGAATAGGGTTAAGGAACTTATTCCTAAAGTCATAGCTAGGTTTACCAGTGAATGACAGCTTTACATTTTTTTTGAGCCCAAGAACATCACTAACAACATCCTTGGGATTATACTTAGGTGCAAGAAAAGATTTAATAGTTTTTTGAGTCAAAGAAACGCAATAATCATTTTTAACAAAAAATTTCCCTTGGTTCTTAAAACCATGATGCAAGAGTGTATAACTAGAGCAGCAACTGTAGGCCCTGTTTAACCCGCCCCGTCCCGACGACGTATGGGTACGTCACCACGATTTGCATTTGCCAGTCCTGGCGACGTACCAGTACGTCGTGCAATTGCAAGGTACCTAATTTGCACAATTTTCAATTTTCGCACATGATTTTTCGTATGTATACACGGGACACCTTCCTCTATTCCTGTACAAGATACCAAGCAGGGACAATGCCTTACACTGCATAACCTCCCCCCTCCCCCCCTCACGCCATTGTCTTGGCAAAGGACCTGTTACCAGTGACCTGGCTAGTAAAGTTATTCAGGGCCAGAGTGATTCCCCAATCGATGACAATGTGGAGGACAATGTTTACATAGCATTAGAAGAAGAAACAGCCAGAAATAATGATCAGGTAGTGTGGCAAAAATAGGTCAGGTATGGTGATTAGTTAGTGAGTGAAACAATGCTTATAATGCCTTTATTTCTGCTTGAAAACCAATATACTGTCATACTACATATACATTCGTACCAAGTAAATAAATAAATACCGTTTATGAGTGGATAAAATAGTTACCCTCCCATAGAACTCGTTTTCTTTGGTGCCAGCATGTTAGAAAACCCACTCAGGTAAGGAGGAACTCCTACCTGGATTGGGCACTTTAAACCTCAGGTGAGCGATTTCTCTATGAATTTTCGATGTTTCTCACCAAAAGCGAAGGTTTTAGCCAAAAAAAAAAAAATCGAAAATACCTCGGGACTGGGGGATGTCGGAGGTGCGGAAAACCTCGGGACGTGACGGGTTAAAAGAGTATTGATCGAATTAAGTTTGTAAAGGACAGGACAAAAACTAAACCAATTAATTCCAAGGTTGGTGAATGTTCTTTTTCTGTGAACCCAACCTTGTTGCCCTGCAAAGTATATCGATTGTACTTCTAGAGCATTCCAGTCTAGAATATTGGAACATATGGTGAAAAGCATATGCACAGGACAGTTTCTAACAATGATACAATTTTCAGCAATAAGGAATCATTCTCTAGATTCATATCATCACTTAGGGAGGATGATTTCAAAATTCTTGCTAAGTTTTGTGACAAAACAGAGGCGTTCATTGGGGACAAATTCATAACCCGCCACATGCCGGCTATTTTTAGTCCTATGGGTCACCCCAGTGCCGGCCATTTTTCGCCATTTTTTGGGGGGGGCTAAAATGATAGATTTTGATGTGGAAACAAGAATTTGGCCATTAAAATGCTCACCGAGGCTCGAAAATGAGTTTTATTGAGCCCTGCATACTCATATACAGGTATAGCCGCTCTCTCACGCTCACCACTTACGTGAGAGAAAGCCGTTTTCTATGTAAGGTATACTCAGGTATTTATGCTGGGAAGGTATAGCAATGTTCAGTACACTTTTCTGATTACTTATTACTTCAGCATCTATCACAATTTGCGCGTCTTTCTCACTGTGAATGCATTATCTTACACTTACTTGAAGTTAGGTACAACCTGACTTCATTACGTACAGTCCTGGCACTTACAAGAAGGTATTTACGACTTGACTTCACTATATAGTCCTTACACTTACAAGAAAATATTTACAACTTACACTTACATGAAAATATTTACAAAATGCCTTCACTATGTACAGCACTGGGTGAGGCACACAGGCAAAGTGAGGCAGAGCAAGCGTGAGGGGGGGGAAGCGAGTGTGTGTATGGCCTTGACACCCTGGGGGATTGTAGAGGAACAGTTACCTTACATGCCTGCCCATTTTTACCCGCGAATCTTGAAAAATGCAGTCACAGTGAAGTTTTTTATTTTAAACCGTTTTAAAACGGCACTGGCACTGGCCACAGAATTATGTCAGATCGTTTTAAAATGGCACTGGCACGTGGTGGGTTAATTAACAATCTGAGACCACATCTTAATACGTAAGTTAGGTAACTTTGTAAATAGTAGGTTAATTTACTGTTGTTCACAGAGGTTTTGCATTTGCTTGTGTTCTTGTGGAATAAAAATGTAATGATTATGTCACACTAAGTAACGCAGTAAACTCCTTGTTTAAAAGGTGGAAAAAATAACGAGTTGGTAACTTAACAGAAGGCATGTATATAGTTAGTTTCATATCCATGGGGGTCACTCGCAGCCCACCTCTTGCTGTGTCGACATCTCCACCCCATTCCACATTGAGAAAGCTCTCTGCAGCAGCCGACGGGGTCTGGCCCGTCCCTTCCACCCGGAGGTCAAGGGCCTAGGTCCTGCCAACCAGGAGGTTGAGGCTCCTCCAGCATCCACCCTTAGACCATGGCTGATGACCCTCCTTCCACCACCACCTAGATTGGGGTCTTCCCTCCACTCAACCGCAACCGGGTCCACTCTCCTTGGCTTCCATCTGCTGCTAGGGAGCTGGGTGAGCTTCCACAGCCCTATTCCACCAAGGGCAAGGGGGCTGAGGGCAGCACTGGGGGTGGTTTTCGACCTGCAGCTCGTCGTCGGCGCCCCTTCCATCGGCGCCGCAGCTTCCACCCCGCTATACTCATCCTGGCCTGCCCTCATCGACCATTGACCATCTGCTTGCCGGCCCTCACCATCAAGTCTTCCTTTCCTCGTCTGCCATTCGCCTTCCCCGCTATGCTCTCCTTGGAAAGCCTTTTTTCTGCAGCTACTCTGACGGGCTCTTTTGTTTGCCCATGTCCCACCACTGTTAGTGTAAGGCGAATATCCCACAACAAAAACTGTGGGGGTCAGTAAACTCAGAGACACCGCTCAGGTATTGTACCAGTGTGAAGTTATTAAGCACGTAAGTTGTATACTGATATTTTTTAATATTTACATCCAGCCTTCTTATTTTTGGTGTATTTATTAAGCTTATGTAGGTTAAGATAATAGTTTTTAACCATTAAGGGATCCAGTTCTTTTATTTTAAAGTGCGGTAATGATTATTTCTAAGATTTTGCTGTACTCACCAGATGATGGAAAAAGACAGTCCGAAATACAGTACTGTGAATCAATAAAGATGGATTCGATAATCACTCTCGTGATCCTGTTTATTTTCATGATTATATATATATATATATATATATATATATATATATATATATATATATATATATATATATATATATATGAAGATAAACACCAACGTAATCAGGAACATCTTTAATAAATTGGTGACGTTTCGACAACTCGTTTGTCATTTTCAAACCTATAGAAAATACAATAAAATCAAAGTAAACACCATGTCTATGATAAAAATATCATAGACATGGTGTTTACTTTGATTTTATTGTATTTTCTATAGGTTTGAAAATGACAAACGAGTTGTCGAAACGTCACCAATTTATTAAAGATGTTCCTGATTACGTTGGTGTTTATCTTCATATTGAGACTACACTTCCCCCATGGTGAATCTATTGCATCTGTATATATATTTGTATATATATATATATATATATATATATATATATATATATATATATATATATATATACTGTATATATATATATATATATATATATAAATATATATATATATATACAATATATATACTGTATACATATATATATATATATATATATATATATATATATATATATATATATATATATATATAAATATAAAATTCGCACTGTTGAATGTTCTTGGTGTATAGTTAGTACAATCACTCTCTCTCTCTTTCTCTCTCAGAGAGACGTCCCCATTCTCTTTCTCCCTTTCTTTCACACTGCAAGTATATTCATTCATTGTATCTATCGCGTGTGTATTTTGTCTCCTCCTTTATTTGCTGTTCCAGCCTTGATGCCTGCTCCTCCTTCCATTACTTCTACTGTCCCTCCTCCTGTTATGACCATTCTTCCCTCTATGACTTCTGCCTCCGCCTTGATATCTGTTGCTCCTCCAGCACTTACTGTTCAATCCTTTATCTGTGCTACCATTCCCTTGATGTCTGCTGCCCATCTGCTTCTTTCTTCAACCTTTATCTCTGCTCCCCTTCCCCCGATGTCTGTTGCCTCTTCTGTGCTTGCTGTTCCAACGTTTATCTCTGTTCTCCTTCCCATGATATCTGCGCCCTCCTCCCTTTGCATCTGCTTCCCTTCCCTTTGTTTCTTTCACTTCCCTTTACCTTTGTTCCCCTCCCCTTGTCCTTGCCTCAATATCCGCTGTAAAAATTAATATGAAAAAACTGTCAGTTAGGACAATTATAGTTTTGTAAAAAATAAATAAATTTTGTAAACAAAATACTCCAAGGCTTCAGAAACTACCGACTCTGCCGACACTTCCCCGTCAATCAACTAAACTCAAAGTCAAACAAGACCCTTCGGAATCAGGCCAAATTTTTCTGGAAGAATATATTTTTGAAGAATACAAACAGCACGTGTGTGTGTGTGTGTGTGTGTGTGTGTGTGTGTGTGTGTGTGTGTGTGTGTGTGTGTGTGTGTGTGTGTGTGTGTGTGTGTGTGTGTGTGTGTGTGTGTGTGTGTGTGTGTGTGTGTGTGTGTGTGTGTGTGTGTGTGTGTGTGTGTGTGTGTGTGTGTGTGTGTGTGTGTGTGTGTGTGTGTGTGTGTGTGTGTGTGTGTGTGTGTAAGAAAGAAAGATAGTATCTTGGGTGGGATTTTGCATTGTTTCATCCTGAAGTCTGCTGTATACAGTAGCAGGGGATTATTGGTATATTTTTCCAACATAGTACACATGGCAAGTGGTAAAAATAAGGTCTTGCCTTCAATTTATGTTGCAAAGATTCCCTTTGGCTTTAATGGACATTGAGGCCCATGGAACAAGCTTATCTAATGATGGAAGTTCCATTACAATTTTCAAGTTAGTTACGACTTACAAAACTTGGGTTACCCAAAGCTAAGAAGGCATTAGTCATATGAACTATTTAAATCTCTATTTCCCAGCCGGTTTGCCATGGAACTCATTCCTGGCATCGCACTTGCATTTCAGATGCATTTAAAGACTTTGGAAAATCATTTTAACTCTCTCTCTCTCTCTCTCTCTCTCTCTCTCTCTCTCTCTCTCTCTCCCGTAGTGTGTGTCGGTGATATGAAGCAGCTTCCGGTAAACCCGCCTGAGTCCTCCACAAACAAACTCGCAGCTGGTCCAGATACAAAAGATTTCTGAGATTCTCTTGTTTTCCTCTCGCTTTTGGGTCGAGCTGCAGTTTTTCACAATTTAATTTGATTATTGTGTCTGTGTAAGAGATTATACAGTTAGATATCTGAAATGTGACAGATATTGTGCAATTATCGATAAATATACTGCAGTTTCTTTTATACTCGTTTATGTTATTTCTTAGTTAATGAATATACTTCAAGAATCATAAAATGTAAAAAGGTTTCCTGTTAACTATATGTATATATATTCCTGTTAACAATCGGATTGAGCCTATGCAGGTTTATATTCAAGGGGTGGCTGGGGTTTATTGCTCTTGTAATGCCTCTCAAGGATGAGTGAGGCTGGTCACTCTTATCTTAGATATCAGGAGCAACTTGCCTAGCCCCGGGCTCCTAATCTCCTCATGGGGCGTAAGAGGATTGGATGATGGATGGATGGATGGAATATTACATATATATATATATATATATATATATATATATATATATATATATATATATATATATATATATATATATATATATATATATATATATATATGTGTGTGTGTGTGTGTGTGTGTGTGTGTGTGTGTGTGTGTGTGTGTTATTTTTGGACATGGATATTGATCCGCCTCGGTGACCACATGGGAGCGTCTTCAAAACACCCTTTCTTGCCCTCCCTGGTGCAGCATCCAGCGGTGATCCGAGTCATATTGCACCTCCCGAGAGTCCTGCAGTCATAAATAAATATTGGCCTGTGGTTCCCCAGCCATCTGGACGTGTGTATTGCAGCACCTTGTCATGGCAATAGTTTTGTTTTTTGCATATCTAGCAAGGGTAGTTAATATAAATACAATTTCATTATTAAATTTTATAGAACCTTTTTTCTCTCTCTCTAAAACTACAGAAGACTGCAAACAAATGCAGTTCTAAACTTTGTGGCGTTTAATGATCCTCACGTCAGGTAGTGTATCCGAGACAGAGAGTGCAGTGTTTTGACGCGACCTGTTGCTCCCACTGGCTGCCTCTGGACCCAAACAATTCAGCCTATGACGTTATCTGATACTTGCTGACTTGAAGAATAGCTCTGAGGCAAGTGTGTCCACGACGATTGGTGAAATCATCCTTAATATGGAAAAAACTGTCAAGACATTTCATGAAATTCAGTGTATCGTTGACTGATCTCTCTTACGTGTAATTTCTGGAGGAGCAAGAGATGCTCCATTTTTCTTCAATATTAATGCCTTTTGTGTGTGTGTGTGTGTGTGTGTGTGTGTTAATATATATTCATATCCTTGATTTCTTCTAGATATATATTTTTTTACAACTTAACAAAAGCCCTGTGTAGTGAAATACATGTACTTATTGACAGACAAATCTAACGCCTGCTAGTTCGAAACTTTTCTTTTGAGCGGAATAAATTCGTCCGGAAAATATATATGATAAAAATAAAATCACCGTAGTGAAGATGGTAACCTTTTCTATTTGCTGATGTCTTTTATATCATATTCTTGCTCACTCCTGACAATGATTTTTAGTCAGTGTGATTTTTTTTTTTTAATGAGGGTTGAGTACACCCTTTATTACTCCATTCAACACATGGGCATTTTGTTAATCGGCATAAAATATCTGGTAGACGCAAAGAATTAATAGGTCTCACCGTATGGAAAGGCTTAAAACAAGGGTTAATGGAAGTGTGTTTTCATGTAGTCTCGGAGCGTGGATATGGAGGCTGAAGTTGCAGGAAGATGCTTTGGTATGGCGCGCTGGTGAGGGCTGGGTTCCAGAGATAGGTTGTGGAGGCAAAGACCGGTATTAATTTTGTTTGGGATTAGGAAACATTCTGAATAAAACTCATCAGTTATTTGTTTTCCATACTTCATCTTTATACTTCGTTTTTCATATTTTCATATTTGTGATCTAAATGGTAAAAATGAGAAAAGGCTGAATATTAATAGGATCCATGCCGAAATAAAGTACTAGCAAGGAGGTGCTGGAGAGATCCTTAACCAGTTTCAATGGCAGGTGAAGTGAATATAGCAATGGAGTTGTGGAGGTATGTCTGAAGATACTGTAGTGTTAGCCCCTTCAGCCGGGGTATGTCTTTCACGCCTTTGCTTGCTACCTCCAGACAGTTGAGATATGAAACGTACTGAACGGGTTAAGGAAGGCTACTACAAATGATTGCGATATTAAATGAGCTGCCACCAGATGAAAGATGTACTGCATGTATATAAGATATTGTTGCTATATATTAGGGTTATTTCACTCAGATGATAGAAATTAATTTGACCCAGTTACTGGTGAATATATTTAGTAGTTGTTTTTCCCTCTCTCACGTCGTTTGCCTTTTAATGAAGTTGTTAGTACTGTCGTCTCCCTATCACGTTGTCTCTCCTGACGTCTCTCGTCCTCTTACAGAAGCGTATATAAGACCTATACGTCGTTATTACCTCGCACGGAAAAACGGCTGAATGAAATTACATGAAACTTTCAGGGTATGTGGGCACTGGTCCCAAAAGAAAGTAATTACGTTTTGGAGATAATGGAATGAACTTGAAAGGTTAAAATCAAGGTCACGGATTTTCAGAGGGCTATAATATGAAACCGGTTGAAGATAGAAATATTTACTATTATGAACATACAGGAACTCGTAACATGGGCTTTCATGTGGCACCAAGACTTTTGACCTTGCGTGACCTTGAAAGGTCATTTTTTCAAGGTCACGGATGTTCGGGAGACTAACATGAAACTGACTGAAGACAGAGATATTTACTATTTTCGGCATTTAGGAAGAAGTCCCATAGAAGTTTTTAATTGATACCATGAACTTTGACCGTAAGCAACCTTGAAAGGTCAAGCTCACGGATATTCAGGGGGACACTAACTCGAAACTTGGAAGTCTCATATAGGCTTTTATTTGACACCATGACGTTTGACATTGAGTGACTTTGAAAGGTCAAACGTAAGATCACGGATTTTCAGAGGGCGTAACTTGAAAACATTTGCACCATTACCTTAAACTTTAATTGTGCACCGTGCTGATATTAAATGGCAGTACCCATTCAGTATTTAACTGTATTTTAAACTGCTGTCAGGCAAGGTTTGTTGTGCCTGGAACCACTTGTATTTCGCTTTCACCCCTTTTATGGCCAAGAGTGTGATAATGGTAGACGACGTTGGGCTGTTTAAGAGGGGCAGAGGTACTACAAGCAGTGGAGCACGATTTTCATGACATTTTACTACTCAGAATCTCCCTACCCCCCTCCTCTCTCTCTCTCTCTCTGGCATCTGGGGCGTGCCTTGTTTGACATGAGTCAGTTGTAAGCATCTGATCTGTTCATTCGTTAGCTGTGCAGACTAAACTGGCTGGCTGTAGCAATCCTATGTAACTAACAACAGTCATATTGCATTTCGCTAACAACATTACCTCGTCTGATCCCTGCATCTTTGGACTATTAGATTCAGCAAGAGGAAAAATTTCGAACTGGAGGTTTTTGATGTAACGGATATTAACCCATTAAATCCGGCAGATTAGTTTCTAGTTTCTTTTTTCTGCATTTTTACAATTTTATTCACCATACCGTATGTATTTCGGGCAGGAGAAGATTTATATAATCTTGGTAAGATCTGTACTTCTGGCTATCCTAAGCTGGAGCAAATCGTATGGAGATAAGAATAAAATAAGAATATACGTCTCTGGATTGAAAGGGTTAATATCATCTACTCCTATACAAGATTTCTTTCCAAAGCTGAATATAATCACCTAGAGAATGCACATATAAAATAAAATTCCTAATAGGATTGGCGGAGTTAAAATTAGGCAGAGAAGGCGGGTTACGAAGGTAGACAGGGATGTTGTTGGTGGCGGTAATTGTGAGGTCGCTGCTGGAAATGGTGTGAGGATGGGGGGGATGAGGCAGGAAATGAAAGTCTTGCTGTGCTTATCAGTCTGACTCTCCTGCCTCGTAGCTCTGACTAAATGGACGCATCTAGTAATGAGAGAGAAGGCACGTCAGATTGATGATGGTGTGTGTGTGTGTGTGTGTGTGTGTGTGTGTGTGTGTGTGTGTGTGTGTGTGTGTGTGCGTGTGTGCGCGCGCAATATTCTTGCCTCCATGATTTCCATATCAGACTAATAGCAGCCTGTGTTTTTATATGTCTCAAATGTTTAGCAGTATGTTTAGTTCGGAATAAAGCTACCGAAAAAGAAAATTTGTCGATTAACACATTAACTCCTCAATACAGCCTGGGCTGTTCCGAGTGCGACTGCCCAGTACAGCCCTGGCCGCGGGGGCGCATTTCAAATATAGCGCCACGGTGACAAAGGCCGACGCATGCAAGCATGTTGGAGCTTTCAAAACCGAAACCGAAACCGAAAACGAAAACGAAAACCATACATTCCAATAAGGTATCAGACACTTGGATGTCCTTTCACGGCTTTACCAAGGTAAATATTGAGCTAATATTTCGTTACTATATACACTGGCATGTGTTCTCTCAATTCCTAAGACTAAATTTGGCTTTTGGAAAATTTCAGTTTTACCCCTATGGCTGAGCACCACAGACACCTTCAAAAATCAGCCGTGAGCAGTTAACGGGTAAGTCAGGCAAACAATGTCGGGCTGCCCACTTCCCTAATCGGTACATGAAACACCTTATTGGTAAGTTGAGAACGAAATATGAAATAAGAGTAGTACAACTTGACTTTATACGTTTAGTCATTAGTCCTTGGCATTCCATCCTCGGCTTGTTGTACCGCCAAGGACTAATGGTAAAATGTATAGTCAAGTTGTAATACTTTAGTTTCGTTCTCGTTATAAAAAAAAAAACTTACTGGTCGGTTGCGGGAATGGGCAATCCGACGTTGTTTACCGGACTAACTACGAATTTAATGTCTTTCTATATATTTGTTTTTGTTTTTTTTCAGTAGCCGTAAAAGATATAATTCAGCGAATATTATCTTCATGTTACGGAATGCAATTTTTGAGAACTGTTTTTACCCCTGTTGCACGGATCACCCAAGATCTCCCATCTTTCACTTCGTCGCCCCATTTACAGTCGTATCTTTCGGACTCAGGACTCAAAGGAAAAGAAACTGGTCCGCCTCACCGACGCTTGGTGGAAAATTGTCAGGAAAGAAATCACAGTCACTGCCTCTGAAGGTAATCTCGCTCGAATTTTATCGTCCCATTTTTACGGATCGCAGATTTGATTTTGTCATTTCTCTCGGTTTAAAGCGTGTTTTATTCCCTCTATTTTAGGAGTAGAATGATATAGTTTCTTTTTTTCTGCTGTCACTTTGTAAAGTGACGTGACTGAATTATGCGCTGACATTTATATACTGTCACATTACATGGCCGTCTGAGCCCACTATGACTTGTGATATCCTAGTTTATAATTAGTAGTTTTTAATAAGAAATAGCCAAGTATGCTTCTCCAGACAAATTAGACTATGCTGGTTCCTGATTCACTTCCGTAGGGAGTCTGCACGTCTACCTTGCCCTTGGGCTAAGAGTATGTTTCACTGCCACCATGGTCAATTGCTCCATTTCACCTGGATGCTATAGTTCATGGGCTGAGGTGACACGGAGACCATTATTACCAGCGATACCGCAAATGCCTGAAATTTAATTGCATTACGATGATGATCGGATCAGGTGCGGGGAAGGGAGTGGGTCCATTATGATGTGGCAGGAATAAACCAGCTCTGCTGTCGAGCCTTGCTGCGGATGTCGCTGAATTGCACTGCGCTGTTGACCCTCGTACGGTGTGGTGCGGTGAGGAGCGGTCCCTTCTCCTCTTAGAGGCTAAGATACGCGTAAATGTGTGTCCTTGGATGAGTAATTTGGTGACTGTGTCGTCCTGTCTCGGCTACCCTCTTTTTGGAGAAAAGACTAGGTATATAGATAGATAGATTATTTCCATATCCAGGCATTTTTCTCAGTTCCGAAGGACTGTTCGAACTGGAAGGACTAGATATAGCCTTTATTAAATTTCCTTAACACCAAGGTGCTCCCATAAAGTGAGAAAAATCGTTTCACAGATGCAAGACTACAATTAAAAGTACGTTACATTGTTAACGAGTTACTGACTTACTTCAGCTAAAAAGGAACTGGATGACACGGAAAAATAATATTTTCAGTATGATTTTTTTTTCATTTGCCGAGACACGCAGTGTAAGTGAGAAGGAACAATCAATCGATTCCCAGTTTTCATCGGAATAATGCCATCCTTTATTTTCTAAAATAAGGATGCCGATATAATTAAGTAAATGAATATGTGGCGTTAAGCTTTGCTGGCCCCGTGTTAACTCTTACTCTTTTAGTCGAAAGCGGCTCTTGGCCAGAGAAAGAGAGAGAGAGAGAAAAAAAAAACAAGAAATAACGCTGAGATGTAAGCATGCACACCTTGGAATCCGAGATACAGAAGAAATACATGGACGACTGATAGATTCAGTACTTCCTTCAGTACAAACCATCATCACTAATAGGGAAGGTAAGACACAGAGTGCATCCTAGCTTCTATGTCTGTCTCATCTCACCAAACCTAGAGGTTATGAGCCCCTACATTGGTCATAGCAACTCGGATGAAAGTATTTTGCCTTGCAACTCATCCAAAACATCATCCAGTAAGTCTAGCTGCAAGAACGAAGGCAGATATGCAGAAACCACATAGCACTATATCTTGGCATATTGTTATTTTTTTCCTCGACTTGAAGCGTTCAAGTCTGTCCCGTAACCTAAGGTATGCAGTACAATCACGTTACACCAGTAGTCAGTGAGGAGGTAGGCAGACATCAAGGACAGTAATATACCTTGCATCCTGATTCATCTCATAATTGTTCACGGGACACATAATGAACCCTGCAAAGACAGATGTCTGGATCGTCACTGTATATTATATAAAGACAACGATACCTCTCGCTCCACGACAGGTCACTGGATATCAGCCATGGGGTAATTTTTCTCTCTGATGCATTATTCGGATTTCATCGTCAGCCCTTTCCCTGGACTTTAATACTGTATTTCTTAGAAGAATGCTCTTCTTCGATGGAGAGAAGTAACCATAATACCCATCACTCACACACAGGCCTCGAGAACATTTTCGATTCACACACACACACACACACACACACACACACACACACACACACACACACACACACACACACACACACACACACACACACACACGCACGCACGCACGCACGCACGCACGCACGCACACACACATTAAATATACTCCATCCCTCACTTACCATTACATTTATGAATCGCTCTTACCGCCTGGACATAAAGGTTTAACGTTATTGAACGCTTTCCGTATTGGCGAGAGATTTATTCACTGACTAGCAGGAGTACCCGGCGCTACCGGACCCAAAAGGCGAACACTTAAATCCTATTTGTTCTAGTTCAAACTTTCATTCACCTTCAGAAAGACTATGTATCTCTTTTGCATCTGAAGAAGG
Source organism: Coenobita brevimanus (assembly GCF_032717465.1). NCBI lineage: Eukaryota > Metazoa > Arthropoda > Malacostraca > Decapoda > Coenobitidae > Coenobita > Coenobita brevimanus. The sequence goes on along the minus strand of NC_137053.1, from coordinate 43,629,629 downwards.
ATAAATTATAAGAGGTCCAGGAACTTTTAATTTCAGCTTTCACAGACTAACGCACAGTATTTGTGCGGACTTGTTTACTATTACCTGTGACCTCAAGTGACCTCAGAGGTCCACCTCACATAGCCTATGTCCGAACTGGAGGTAATGTGAGTCTCCATGCCATAAACTGGACCGTTGGTTCCTGTCGTTCGAGCGTGTATTACCGGTGACCACAATTGACCTCCGACCAGTAACCTCAAATGACCTCGGAGGTCAATCTTACATAGTCTGTGTCGTAAATGGAGGTCATGTGAGTCTCCATGCCAAAAAATGGGCTCCTGGGTCCAGTCGTTCGAGCGTGTACTAGTATTACCGGTGACCTCAAATGTCCTCGGAGGTCAACCTGACATACCATACATCGGAATTTGGAGGTCATGTGAGTCTCCATGCCAAAAACTGGGCTGCAGGGGTGCCCGGCGTTGCCCGGGCCAAAAAGGCGAACACTCTATCGGTGACCTCAAATGAGCCATATCTTAAATTTGACCCCCCTAAAACCATTCTTGGGTCACCCTGATTCAGAATATATTGGTCTTGGGGTCTCTCGCCCTTGGCTAGGGCGTGACTGAAGGACAAACAAAGAAGCAAAGAAACAAACAACTCGACCCTTTTATAATTAGATGGACTGCACGATGTTTGCCTGCTAAATCTTAGTGTAGTGAAATATATGCTTGTTCTGTGCAAAAACTACTATTTTTACTATCTCCTCATTACCACTTCAACCCCGAATACAGTGTAATAACAACATTCATCACGTTCCCGCATCATCCAATTACTCCTGGCTGATGTGACTCGCCTGCAAGTCGCATTTTGTCACAGTGCGCCTCTCGGTAAAGCATTTTTTTTTTTTTTTTAAGAGGATCCTTTTTAAGCAGATTAATTAAGTGAGTTCCTGCGAGAAACATCCCTTTAGATGCCAGTGTCTGGGGCGAGCATCTGCAAATGAAAGCTGGAAGGAAACGAAATTAAAAACTTTTGCATACAGAAGACTTCAGTAAATTGTTTAGGAGTACGTGTGGTTAGGGGAGAGAGAGAGAGAGAGAGAGAGAGAGAGAGAGACTGTCTCACTGTATTTTCTAAGAGAGTAATTTGAGATAAGAATCTGGACTCTCCGTAAGCACCAATGTTAGCGAAACTAAGGCATGCACTTAGCAGAAATTTCAGAACTGGTTGACTTTTTTTTTTTTTTTTTTTTCAATAACAGAACGAAGGAAGGAAAAACAAATGGGGGAAAAAAAATAATCCATACACCAGATTACTGGTGTCCTCCATTCATAAAATATCTGTAACAGTTAGACTTGAACAGTTGTGGGTTGAAATTTGGAGGAAAACAACTCTGGTGAAGCGAGTTCCAGAGAGATGCAGTTCGGGGAATGAAAGAATTCTGATAGGCAGAAGTTCTGCAATATGGTTGAGTGACATTCCAATCATGAGCGCTACCAGATGCCCGTGTAGCACGAGGGAAGGCATGGAGAGGTGGCACCATGGACGCAACTTCGTCTGAGCATTTGCTAAAAAAATATCGGTAAAATGATGCAAGGGAGGCAACATTCCTTCTTACTTGCAGGGGAGGTAGTTTATATGTAATGGCAGGGTTGTTAATGATTCTAACAGCTTTATTCTGAATTTTGTCTAGTTGTCTTAATGCAACCTCTCCACAACCATTCCACAAGGGTGAGCAATATTCAAGCTGAGAGCGCACATGACTCTTATAAATCATAGCTAACTGCTCATTGGCGATGAAGTTACGGACTCTGTACAATAATCCAAGTTTCTTTGAGGCGGTTTTAGCAAGTGATCTGACATGAGAGCTCCAGCTGAGGGCACTGTTAAGTGAGACACCAAGAATTTCAATACTTTTGGAGATGGGAATATTAGTAGCACCGAAGGTAATGTACGAATCTGGCAATATCTGTCTATTAGTAAACTGTATATATTTAGTTTTACTAGCATTAAAAGAGACAAGGTTGTTTTGTCCCCATTCACTGACTGTAGCTAGATCTTGATTTATGGAGATGGCTGTACTGAGTTGAGAGGCAGAGATATTAGACTTTGTAAATGGATGTCTGAGTGTGAATGAACTATGTAGTGTTGAGTCATCTGCATATGAGTGAACGGGATTGTGAGTGACAGATAAGAGATCATTAATATGAACCAGAAATAGGGTTGGCGCCAGAACTGATCCCTGCGGCACGCCGGCGTTAATTGAGTGGAAATTCGAATATACATCATCTACTTTTACTCTTATTTTCCTGTCACTAAGATAAGAAGAAATCAAAGGAACAAAAGACGTTAGTCCATAGCAAGGGAGTTTGGACAGCAGGGAATGGTGCCATACTCTGTCGAAAGCTTTAGAGATATCGAGAGCTACTGCATGAGTTTCTCCAAAAAGATCAATTGATTGATGGATGGTATGAGTTAAGAGGTTGAGTATGTCAATGGTGGATCTTTCGTGGCGAAAACCGTATTGTCTATCACTAATTAAGTTGTTGGATTCAAAATGTTTAACAATATGCTTATTAATTAAAGTTTCAAATACATTACCAAGAGAAGATGTGATAGCTATTGGTCTGTAATTGGAGGGGTCAGACGAACTTCCTTTCTTCGGAACTGGGTGGATATTGGCTTCTTTCCATGAATTTGGGAATAAAGAAGTACGTATGCATAGTATGAATAATTTGGCTAGGACAGAGGCAAGTTCAGGGGAACACTTTTTCAAAACAATTGGCGGAATTCCATCTGGGCCTGGAGCTTTGTTGGTAGGTAAATTGTCTAGGATGGATTTTACGAATCTTGTCTGTATTTTAAGTGGGGCAATTTCGGGAGAATCAAGTTCCAGCAGTGAGACATTCTGGCTGGTATCATCTATGGTAGAGTTTCTTGCAAAGGTACTAGCAAAGATATCTGCTTTCCCACGTGGGTCATTTGTAATATTGCCATCTGAAGATTTTAGTGGGGGAATGGAAGATGACTTGTTAAAGTTATTATTGAAAGAATTAAGAGTTGACCAGAATATTCTATTATCATTAGGGTTGTTAAGTAGTTTTGATGCTTGCTTTTGAAGAAAGTTTGATTTAGATAGATTTAATACAGCTTTTGCATGATTTCTAGCAATTTTAAATTGGGAGAGTGATTCAGATGTTTTTGATTTTAAGTAAGAGTTATATGCTAATGACTTTTGGGCTGTTGCTCTGGCACGATTGCCATCAAACCATTTTGGAGAGTTTGATCTTTTAGTGAATTGTTGAATTGGTATGAATAAATCCATACCAGCTAGTATTAAGTCGCAAATGTGGGACTGGGTAGAATTGGGATCACTAGAGAAGAAAGACTGCCATGGAACATCAGCAAGATAATTTCTAAATCCATCCCAGTCTGCCCTGTCAAAATGCCATCGGGTCACCCTGACAGGTGTAAAAAATAGACAGTGACTAGGACCTTACCTGCTTTTTATTTCTGCCCTTTGTTGTGCTTGCCCTGTACATTTTACTCGTATATGTGTGCGAAGAATAAATGCCGTGGAATTCAGTGTGTGATTGTTTTCATAAGACTATCATTGTTCTTGCACGACTTCGACATTATGCGACTTGTGATAAATAATCTTACATCCTCTCCTCGGGCTATTATCCCAGACGGTGATGAAAATTCTGACAAACTCGTTATAAGTGGTTATTATATGGTTAAATGTTTTATCTTGTCATCAGTGATTTAACAGAAACGTGTGCTAGACAGTCGGTTCAGGCAAGTTCTATAAATTGTGCTCATTTTTGTTGGCAGTGGAAAATCTGCTACTGAATGTGGCTGCTTCATGTACGAGTAAAGTACTCGTACGTTGAGCAGAGTGAATACTGTACTTAATAGTCTGTGGGTTTAGTATATGATGGAACCACTGTCTTCATTCGTTATGACATGATGTCTGGTTGTGGAAAGGATAACGATTAAAACTATTATGTATGAGAGACCAAATACGTGTTGCTATGTTCTTTGAGCATACTGGCCTCAAATCGTCGTTTCATTTTAATGGTATACATTCATCGTTTTTGAACATGTACTTGCTCTGTACTATATTATTCTTGCCTGGTAAGTGCAATACTGATACGTTAAATGGTCAGTGCAGTATTTTTCGTGTTATTAAATTTGATTTTTGCCTTCGAGAGTGCTTAGTATGATTGAAATGATTAACTGAAAAATGTCAGAAAATTTTCGATACAAAAAGACTGGTGATCCTTATATCACGAATGGCTGCCTACTCCTGAAACAAAAGGACAGAAGCTAAGAGCGTCATAATTATCAACTTAATCCAGAAGCATCCCACCCCATGTAGAGTCAAAGGACTGTCAGTCATACCCGGAGTTAATTAATGACTTTGACAGCATCAGTTAATCTCTTATTTCGTCAACGTACAAATAATTACTGATCTGTAGGACAGCTTTATATATATACTCGTGTATTTATGTATTTGTATAAACTGTCTGTAATATACTGTATGTTATATATATATATATATATATATATATATATATATATATATATATATATATATATATATATATATATATATCATCATCAGACATTTGAGTATCCACTGCAGGACCGGCCTACTCTGACCGAAGTCGGGACGATGCAGCCAATGTATCTCTACCAAGTCGCTTAGGCTGTCTGGTAGAGATTGTATGTAGGGTGAGAAGTGTTTTTAAGTGTAATTGTAGTGGCTTTGGATGTGTGTGTAGTATGTGAACCAAGTGTAGTTGGGCCGCTCAAGCCGACTAGGTGCAAGCATTCATTACAGTAAGTGACACTGGTTCAACAACAGCACCCATTGTGTCTGCCAATGCAGTACGTGGCCGGGTGAACACTCCCAGAGTTTATTACCTTGGCGGGGCGCGAACCCTGGTTCACCAGTGTACGAAACGCACACTACCACTGTACCACAGAGGCTTATATATATATATATATATATATATATATATATATATATATATATATATATATATATACACCATCAGTTAATCTCTTATTTTGTCAACGTATAATAATTACTGAGCTCTTATGAAGGTCAGTTTTATATATATATATTCGTGTAACTAACTTTCGCTCTGTTGAGCACCACCTCTCCTCCTCTAAACCTAACCTTCTTTTTCTAACTGAGACTCAGCTGTCTGAGGCAACTGATAGCAAACCCTTTTCTGTATCCTCCTACTTTCTCTATACTCATTTCAAAGCCAAAGGTGGCTGTTGTGTATATATACACAACGACTTATCTTGCTCTCGTGTTCCTGAACTCGATTCTTCTGAATTCTCTACACTCTGGCTTCGGCTTTCCTGTCATTCTCTGACTAATTATATCTGTGCTGTTTACTTATCCCCTAATTCTACTGACTATCAAAAATTCTTCGACTATCTTACTTCTATGATGGAACACATTCTATCCATTTCTCCTTTCTCTGAAATCTCCATTCTAGGAGATTTCACTCTCTCCTCTCCTTTCACTGATACACCTGATGGACAAGCCTACATATTTTCTATCCTTAATGACCTAGAGCAGCTTGTACAGGACCTTACCCGTATCCCTGACCGCTTTGGAGAGAGCTCCAACATACTTGACCTTTTCCTCACAACTAATCCTTCTGTTTACTCTGTTAATCTTTTCTCTCCGTTGGGCTCCTCCGATCACAACCTTATCACCTTAACCTGTCCTATCACTCCGGTATGGTCTGTGGACCCTCCAGGGAAACGTCGTCTGTGGCATTTTGGAGCCGTGGACTAGGAGGCCCTCAGGCAGTACTTCTTTGATTTTCCCTGGAATGATTATTGCTTACATGGCCGTGAGCCATCTGAGTGTGCCTTGCGCATTACGGAAGTTATTCTCTCGGGCATGGAAGCATACATTCCTTTCTCATATCCTTTGTCTAACGCAAGAAAGCCTTGGTTTAATCACGCTTGTTCTAATGCTGTCCGCAACAAGGAGAGGGCCTACAAAAGGTACCGGAGCCAACCCACCCCTGAATCACATCACCTTTACGTTTCTGCCCGGAATCGTGCTAAGTCTGTTCTTCGCTCTGCTAAAAATAATTTCATCTGTACTAAATGCTCTCAACTCTCCAACTCGAATTCTTCCCGCTCCTTCTGGCACCTTGCCAAAAACCTTTCTAACAACTTTACCTCATCATCCTTCCCTCCTCTTTTCTACTCTGAATGGTTCTGTAGCTATTTCTTCTACTGATATAGCAGATCTTTCTTCGCACAGACTTTCTCCTCCAATTCCATCTTAGACGATTCCAGTGCTGTTCTTCCATCACTTCCCCCCTCTGACTTCCTCATGGTTGACATTAATATTTCTTCACCTAATGTATTTTCTGCCAACACTGGCCTCAGTACTAACAAGGCATAATTATGGGCCTGATGGGGTCCCTCCTGTTGTTCTCAAGAACTGTGCTTCTCTGCTTACACCCTGCCTAGGCAAACGCTTTCGCCTTTGTCTGTCAACTTGTACCTTTCCTTCTTGCTGGAAGTTTGCTCTCATTCAGCCAGTCCCAAATAAGGGTGACCACTCCCAACCCTCCAACTATTGTCCAATTGCTTTAACGTCCTGTATTTCAAAAGTTTTCGAGTCAATTCTCAACAGAAAAATTTTAAGGCATCTTTCCTATCACAACCTTCTTTCCGATCGTCAGTACGAGTTCTGTCAGGGACGCTCCACTGGCGATCTTCTCACCTACCTTTCAGACTCCTGGTCATCCTCCTTTCGGGACTTTGGCGAAAACTTTGCCATTGCACTTGACATCTCAAAGGCTTTCGATCGAGTCTGGCATAAATCTTTGATTTCCAAACTGCCCTCCTACGGTTTCTATCCTTCTCTCTGTGCCTTCATCGCTAGCTTCCTTTCTGGTCGTTCTATAGCCGATTTTGTAGACGGCCATCGTTCTTCTCCTAGATCTATCAACAGTGGTGTTCCTCAAGGCTCTGTCCTGTCACCATCTCTCTTCCTTTTATTCATTAATGATCTTTTAAGCTGTACATCTAACCCTATCCACTCATACGATGATGACTCCACCCTTCACCTTTCCATTCGGTTCCTGCAACGCCCATCTCAGCAATTACTTCAACAAACAAGGGATGAGGCTATGGCACACCTAATGTCTGACTTGGCTCGTATCTCTGACTGGGGTAAAAATAATATAGTTGTTTTTAATGCATCTAAGACTCAGTTCTTAGACCTATCAACCCGACAAAATCTTCCACAGATATACCCACTAATGTTTAATAATATTCACCTTAATCCTACATCATCCTTGAACATGCTTGGGGTTTCATTTACTCGGGATTTATCTTGGCAAGATCATGTTACATCTCTTGTAAAATCTGCTTCCAAGAGATTGGGTGTGCTAAGCCGACTCCGCTCTTTCTTTGCCCCTGCACAATTGTTGACTCAATACAGGGGTTTTATCCGCTCCTGTGTGGAGTACAACTCTCATGTGTGGGGAGGCTCCCCACATACAGCTCTTCTCAATAGGGTGGAGTCAAAGGCTTTTCATCTCATTAACTCTCCTCCTCTTACTGACTCCCTTCAACCTCTGTCTCTTCGCTGCACTGTTGCATCTTTATCTGTTTTCTATCGCTACTTTAATGGTCACTGCTCCTCTGAACTGTCTGCTTGCATTCCTCCACCTCTACGACGGGCGCGTAGCACCCGTCTGGCAGCAAACTCTCATCCCTTTTCTGTCCAACTCTCTAATGCAAGAGTTAACTGTTACTCCCAGTCTTTCATTTATGCAACAGGTCAACTCTGGAACTGTCTCCCTCTGTCTGTATTTCCTGCTGCCTATGATCTCCAGTCTTTCAAACGCAGTGTGTCCAGGCATCTCAAAATGATCGGATCTTGAATTTGGCTCTCTATTGTATTTTGTTTTTCTCTTGGAGGGAACTGTTACTGCGGGCTCATGGCCTTTGGTTCCTTCTTCCTCGCATAAAAAAAAAAATTATGTATTTTTATATGATGTCTGCAATATACTCTCTCTCTCTCTCTCTCTCTCTCTACAGTATATATATATATATATATATATATATATATATATATATATATATATATATAGATATATATAGATATAAAGATCATGATAGCGAAATAAAAAGACGCATTACAATTGGACGGAAAGCTTTCGGTAAACATAGGGACATTATGAAACGTAGTTTGGCAGTTTGTATGAAACGAAAAGTATATAACGAATATATAATTCCAGCTATGACGTATGGCTGTGAGACCAGGAAACTGACCAAATCAGTGAAAAATAAATTAATCCGTTCTCAGAGAGCAATTGAAAGGTCATTGTTGGGAATATCTTTAAGAGACAGGAAAAGACCACCTTGGGTGAGAGAGCAGACTAAAGTCAAAGATATTATTGAAGTTATAAAAGAACAGAAATGGAGGTGGGCAGGCCATACAGCAAGAATAAGGGATAACCGATGGACCAAGAGGCTGACTGACTGGACACCAAGAGATTGTAAGCGTAGCAGAAAAAGGCCAGACAGGAGATGGAGAGATGAGATAGAGAAATTTGCTGGGAAAACGTGGCAAAGATTGGCTCAGTCAAGGAATTCGTGGAAATGATTGGGGGAGACTTTTGCTCAGCAGTGGACTAGTTATGGCTGATGATATATATATATATATATATATATATATATATATATATATATATATATATATATATATATATATATATATATATATATATATATAATCAGCAGCAGCCGTTTGAGTTTCCACTGCAAAGGACCGGCGTATCCCTAGATAAGTGGGGACGATACAGCCAATGTATCTCTACCAAGTGGCTTAGGCTGCCTAGTAAAGATTGTATGTAGAGTGAAAAGTGCTTGTATGTGTAATTGTTGTGTTGGAGTGGCTTTGGATGTGTGTGTAGTCTGTGAACCAGGTATAATCGGCCCGCGCAAGCCGACTGGGTGCAAGCATACTTTATAGTATGCGACACTGGTTCAGCCACAGCACCCCTGATGTCCACCAAAGCAGTACGTGGCCAGAAGAACGCTCCCAAAGTTTATTATCCTGGCGGGGCGCGAACCCTCGTTCGTCAGTGTATGAAAAAAAGCACACTTTACCACAAAGGCTCCATATATATATATATATATATATATATATATATATATATATATATATATATATATATATATATATATATATATATATATATAAAATCGTCTAACCTTTTATTGTCTCATCCTAAGCGAAAGGGCCCGCGGTAGTTAGGGTGCTTACAGTATGCCAAACGTGATTGAATGAGGGACCAAACGCCTCCGTCTCAGTGATATAATGTGAACAATAAATCCCAACCATTACGTGGATATAAATTAATATCGGCTACCTCATGCTTTAATGCCTTAATCCGTTTGACCAGTGGTTTTCATTCCTAAAAAATTTATAAATAATTTTACGGCACACCTATCCCCTTTTGATTAAAATAATTACATACTAACACGGGCATTTGTCTTCTTAGTGTAATAGAAAAAGTCTGTTGTAGGATAATTATTGACAGTGTTAGGGAAATAACAGAGGAATTAGTTGGAGAAGAACAGGGAAGTTTTAGGAAAGGAAGAGGTTGCGTAGATCAGCTATTCATTCTTGGGTCTTGGGTGGAAAAGTTGCTAGAGAAGGCAAAGAAGTTGTATGCAGCCTTCATGGATTTGGAGAAAGCATAGGACAGAGCGGATAGGCAAGGGTTGTGGAAAGTATTAAGAATATATGGAGTAAATAGGAAGTTGCTGAATGCCGTGAAGTATGTGTGAGGGTTCTAAGGCTGCAGTGAGTGTGGACAGTGAACGGAGTGAATTTTTCTATTCGAAGGTGGGACAACCGAGCAAGATCAGAATATTATGTGCGCTCAGCATGGCCACCTTGGGATTCACTTATACGCGGATCCCACAATGTTATTCATGAACCACCAGTAAAGAAGGAATAAATCATTTTCCCACCTCTCCATATAAAACTGAGTAATGAAATAGTTTCCCAAAGCTCTGCAGCATCATAAGCCATGGTTCCAGTACCTCAAGGAGAAATTTCCCAAAATAAGTGATGCTAAAGTTAAAGAAGGCATATTTGTCGGCCCTCAGATTCGTCAACTTATGGCTGACAAGGATTTTGCTTTAATGTTGGATAAAACTGAGTTAGCTGCATGGTATGCTTTCAAAGGTGTGTGCAATGGACTACTGGGAAAGCATAAAGAGGGCCAACATAATGTTTTAGTGGATGAGCTAATCAAATGTTTCCAAGATCTTGGGTGCAACATGTCACTGAAGCTTCATTTTCTACATTCTCATCTGTCCTTTTTCCCAGAGAATGCAGGGGACGTAAGTGATGAACACGGAGAGAGATCTGATCAAGACATATCAATAATGGATAGCAGCAACAAAGGGAAATGCAGTCCACCCATTCTAGCCGATTTATGCTGGAATCTGAAGCGTGACCATCCAGTGACATTACAAATGCAGAAGTAAATACGAATAAGTACAGAAACTCATTCTAAAATACTTGTTAAGTGCTTATTTTTTAATGGATATAGAATATCAACAATGATAACATTTCATTTGGCAATGACAATATATATATTTTTTTGAATGTATGAATGTTTAGTAGGCATATTATGAGAAATGCATATCATGAGAAAATGTAAAGCGATAGGGATATTTGGTTATTAGATTCAGATTCAGCACACTTGAATTGATATTAAAATCCTTAAGAGGACTATTTTTTTTTTCTTGACACTGAAATTTATTATACAGTGTTATCAGTCATTTACAAACTCTTCACTAAAGTCCATACGAACAGAATAACAATAATTTTAAACGAAAACCAACCACGTTACGAGGCAGGATTCCGAAAAGGGTATTCGACTAGTGATAATCTACACACAGTGATTCACCTGATTGAGAAAGTCATAGAATATAACAAACCACTGTGCTTAGGTTTTATTGATTACGAAAAGGCTTTTGACTCAGTGGAGCACATAGCAATTATAAACTCACTGCGATAACAAGGAGTGTATGAGAACACTGTAAAACTGCTCGAAAACATATATAAAGAGGGAACTGCTACAGTTAAATTACATAAAGACTCGTAAAAAAATAAGACCTAGAAGAGCGTGCATCAGGGAGATACAAATTCACCAAAATTATTTACAGCATGCCTAGAAAGTATTTTCAGAAAGCTAGACTAGGAGAACAAAGGAATAAACATGAATGTAGAAAAGTTGTTGACATTGTCCTAATCTCAGAAATGGCAGAGACATTGCAAGAAGTGTTAAATGACCTGAACAGAGAAAGTCTTAAACTAGGGCTACAAATGAACCGGAGTAAAACTAATGTTTAATCCACATACATCAACGAGCGTCATCACAATAGGCGAAGAAAATCTTGAAAAGTCGAGGAGTGCAATTACTTGGGGCAAATACCAAAATTAACGAAAGGCCATGGTAGCGAAAAAAAAAAGAAAAAAAGACACATTACAATTGGATGGAAAGCTTTTGCTAAATATAGAGACATCATGAATAATAGCTTTCCAATGTGTATGAAATGGAAAGTATATATATATATATATATATATATATATATATATATATATATATATATATATATATATAATATAACGAATGTGTAATTTCAGCTATGACATACGGTTGTGAGACGTTGAAACTAACAAAATCGATGGAAAATAAACTAATTCGTTCTCAGTGAGCAATGGAAAGGTCAGTGTTGGGAATATCTTAAAGAGACGAAAAAATCAACTTGGGTAAGACAGTACACTAAAAATGAAGACATTACAGAAGTTATAAAAGAACTGAAACGGTGGTGGGCAGGCCACGTAACAAGGATAAAGGATAACTGATGGAGCAAGAGGCTGACTGAATGGACACCAAGAGATTGTATACCTAGCAGAAGAAGGCCAGACAGGAGGTGGAGAGATGAGAGATAAATTAGTAAGGAAAACATGGCAGAGATAGGCTCAGTCAAGGAATTCGTGGGGAAGATTGGGGGAGGCCTTTGTTCAGCAGAGGACTTGTGATGGCTGATGATGATTATATATATATATATATATATATATATATATATATATATATATATATATATATATATATATATATATATATATATATATATATATATATATATATTTTAGGGTGGTCCTTAATTTTCAAATTGAAAATTTTGTTTCAGCTGCTGCAGGACTTCACTCCTATTTACTAAAATATGGCATGCTTATTTGATAATTTTAGCTGGTGCCGCGTCATGTTCAAAGTTATACTACTATGGCGTAATGTTAATATGCCATTAGGTTACCTCGGTCCCCCTCTTTGCAGAGCATTAGCCCCTCACTGGGTGGGGTGGGTATCATGGGAACCCAACTCTCACTCATTATTGCCTAGTTTTATGACTTGTAATTGCTCCCAACTGTAGCCTTCTTGGCATCTGGATACATTTGCCTGTGTTGCCCAACTACCTGGAGAAGAAACTGCTGTTGATCTACATTCTTGGTCAACACTGGATTAAACTCTTAAATCAGTGCTACCCCTCTTTCAGCAAAGCCATTTGTTACCTGTAGTCCCTGCACGATGCACTCAGCCTCCCTGTAATCCTCATGACTTTACATGAGGATGGAGCGAATTCTTGGAATGAATGAGAAAGGCCAAACAGTGTGAAGATCATCTTGGTGTTGCTAGTCACAAGACTTGAAGCTGATTTCTGATTCATTGCTGTCGCCTAAAGTTCAACTGTTGCTCTCTTTAGTTGATCTATGCTTCCTTCTTCGTTAAAATCCATCACCATTTTTCGCTTCTCTTTAAGGTCAACAGTTGGGGAAAAAAAAAAAAAAAAAAAAAGGCCAATCCAACTAATTGCTTTGACAAATACCACAAGTAACGAACAAATGCATTCGAGCAGACTTGTGAGATGTCCTTATCGGGATAAAGTGACGATTCCTGGCGAAGCCGCAGACCGTTTGCTTTACTGTAGATAGAACTGCTGTTGTTGCCATGAACCATGATTTCAGGTACTGCTTCATGATGAACACAACAAACCGCTTCAATACTCGGCCTTGCTTCAGGGTGATGCTTGTCTGATGCCTGAAAAGATAGTCTTCGATGCTGTATATAAGTTTAGCCATCCACCTGGCATGGTGGCAAGCACCAGGGTGCTGAAACCGTGTTCCACGGGGCGGTTCACCACCCAAGACAACAATGGACAGTTGTAGCAGTTCTCGATAACCATCTCGAGGTTGGTTTTCTTGCATCAGTTTCATAAAAAATGCTATGAGCTCATCACACTGCATACTATCAATCACCGGCATTTCCTTATTGTCATTCAAGGTCTTAAAGCATGTTGTGTCAATAGTATTTCACATGGCTTTGAACTGCTTGAATATGTAAATGTCGGGACCAGAGGACGGTCCATGGCAAATGATCAAGGTCTTTTGATCAAGGATCTCAAAAATGTGACGCCAACAAGCCAGGTGGAGGATATCCATGTACAACTGTTGTTGAATAAGGGTGCACGCCCCTGCCCACAATCCGGAATTGCTGGCAGTGGTGTCGAATGCCATTCCTACCACACGTTAAAATATACCCCAGTCACTCAAGGTTTCAGTGATGTCATTGGCCATGGCCTTTCCGGTCCCTGATTCCAAACTGGGTACATTCAAAAGCTTTGAAACTCCATCACCTGAGACGAGAACTGGAAGGCGTTCAGTGCCATTTGCTCATGTTTCATCGGGAATTAGTTTTCCATCCCTGTGGCACAGTTGGATGGAATGATTTCTTCGGCCATTCTACAGATTTCCTCTTACTCTTGATTCGATCTTGGAGGATACTTTGCCTGTTGATAGAATACATTGTTGGATCTTGTCCACACTCAGAAATGGTCGCAGATAGCAGATGGGCTGAAGCAAGGTCTAAAGTCTGGGTCCGATCTAAAGCAGCAGCAACTGGAGAAGCGACAACTGTTTTTCATGCTAGTTGTTGTTTCAGAGGAGGAGCTGCAGCCGAAAAGGAAGGACCTGCTATATCTGTATAATCGTCACCTGCTTCATCGTCATCACTAGTTGGGCTTTCCTCCAGCTTCACTATTTCGTCTCTTACTGCTCGATTACATTCCTCACGCTCTCTCCTGTCCTGTTCAATCAATTCTCTCTCTCTCTCTCTCTCTCTCTCTATCTTCGTTCTTTCCAGTGGAGTCTGACATCAATATCCAGCATAGAGCCTTGCCTCCCTTTCTCCCTGCCAGCCACAAGAAACTCTTTATCCTCTCGATTTTTGATGAAGTCTTAGGCATTCGTGACTGCAGTGTCATAGAGATCTTGCAAAAGTTCTTGGAATATCTTTCTCTTCTTGCCATTTTTTGTATTCCGGCTCTTACTCTTCTCCAACTTTCTCTATTCTTTATGGATACATTCGATTTGGGGGATACAATTCCGTGGCTCAGATACAGGAATGCAAGCCTTCTCCCAGAATCCCCCTAGTTCCTCAGTCAGAACACATGCTGAATCCCTCAGTGTTTGTGTCTCTTCTTCACATCAGGTAGAAAAGTCGCGCTAACACTTCTCCACAAGGAGGTAACTTACTTCCAAGTACTCTTTCATTTGGTTGGCCAACAAGCCAAATCTTGGTTTTGCTTCTGCTTTTCATCACTGGCATTAACAATTTCACTTCTGTTATAGTAAATAAGAGCTTAATAATAACTCAAAAGGCAAATCCCAGAAAAGTAAACAAATACGGGTATTACTAGAATGTAGCCTCCAGTGAAATAAAGCAAACACATTTTTTCAAATAACACAAAATGGTAAATTTTTACTTTAGTCCCACCTTGCCATATTTCTCAAGAGTTTCAGAATGCAACGTTTTATAGTGTTTCTCATGTGAATCTGATAGTCATTTCT
>NC_137053.1:43554658-43609658 GCF_032717465.1 Coenobita brevimanus | reverse complement strand
CTTGAGCACTCACAATAATAATATCTGTACAGGGGAGGACAGAGATGTGAACAAAATGAGGAGCAGATCTAAGTGGCAATGATGCAGAGACTGAGCTCATTATATAGGGGCCAGCAGAGCCCGACACAACTTGTAATAAGGACGCGCAAATGAAGCGATGGGGACAAACGGTCGACAATCCCGCACTGAATAACAGAAAGGACGACTTACTCTACTATAACGGTAGAAGGGGGGGACTGAGGCAGAACACGCTCGTGATCAAACATGCAGCAACTGTGCATTAAAATTACACAAAGGATGATGAAATCATAGGCTATGTAACACCTCCCCACAAAGAAAAAAGAAATTTACAAAGGAAATTTCTTATTACTCTAAAACAATCTGTACATGGCATTACAGAACACGCAAATATCTTTCCTAGTGTTACAAAACATGAGATCTCCCTAGCACGTTCAGTCATAGGTACTTGCCAGTATCCCTTTAACAAATCAAACCTACTTATGTACCTAGCCTTTCCGATCTTGTCTATGCAATCTTCCACACGAGGGAGAGGGTAAGTGTCTGTATTAGTTATCTGATTAACACGTCTGTAGTCGATGCAAAGCCTATGTGACCCACCTGGCTTAGGGACTAGAGTGACAGGAGAACTCCACTCGCTCTGACAGGGCTCAATCATCTTGTGGTCCAACAGGTAGCCAAGCTCCTTCTGGATGAGAGGAACTTTCACTGGGTTCACACGGTAAGGAGGCAATTTAATTGGCTTTGCGTCTCCAACATCGACATCATGCATCAACACAGTAGTTCTTCCTGGAGTGGCACGGAACACTTGCGGGTACTCCTGCAGTAATGCCGAAAACTCCTGCCTTTCCTTGGGAGGTAGATGAGAAAGCTTAGTCTGGAGATCATTCATGATATCAGGATTCTTCCCCAAACTATCACTCAGGCTCATGCTGCATGGGAGAACTTCACTTGTAGACTCGGGTGGAACAGCTACAGTGCAGACTGGATTATTTTCGTCCCGCCTGTGATATAACTTTAGCATGTTGATGTGACATAGTTGCTTGCTCTTTCTACGATCTGGTGTGGCGATGACATAGTTGACATCACTGAGTTTCTTCTCCACGAAATAAGGGCCACTAAACTTGGCTTGAAGAGGTTGCCCATGAACTGGTAGCAGAATCAAAACCTGATCTCCTGGCTGAAAGTGGCGTAACCTGGACTTCTTGTCATACCAAGTCTTCATCTTCTCCTGAGCAGCTCCTAAATTCTCTCTCGCCAGCTGTAAAGCAGTGGACAGCCGTTCTTTGAACTTCATCACATACTCCAGCAGGTTGACGTCATCTTCCTCCGACAGCCAGCATTCCTTGAGTAGCTTAAGGGGTCCTCTTACTTCATGGCCAAACAGTAGTTCAAAAGGTGAGAAGCCCAGTGATTCATTTGGAGATTCTCTTGCAGCAAACACAACGAATGGAAGACCTTTATCCCAGTCTTTCTGATGTTCCAAACAGTATTTCTTGAGCATCGATTTGAATGTTTGATGATATCTCTCCAACGCTCCTTGGGTCTGGGGATGGTAAGCTGAAGACGTGATCTGGGAGATGCCCAACTCTTTCCGAGACTGCTTGAAAACATTTGACATGAAATTACTTCCCCGGTCGGACTGTACCTCCTTGGGCAGACCAAACTTTGTGAAGAACCCTAGCATTTCCTTAACCACGTTCTTTGCTGAGATGTTTCTAAGTGGAATGGCTTCAGGATAACGAGTAGCCATATCAATCATGGTCAACACATAAGAAAATCCTGAAGAAGTCTTAGGAAGAGGGCCCACAATATCCACCAACACACGGGTGAAAGGCGCCTCAAAAGGAGGAATGGGAACTAGAGGTGCAACCTTTTCAGTCTGATTACACTTCCCCACAACTTGACAGGTGTGACAAGACTTACAATACCAGGAAACATCCCTGAAGATACCTGGCCAGTAGAAGTGTTTCAAAATGCGTGCCACAGTCTTCCTCACTCCAAGGTGTCCTGCCAAACTGGAATCATGAGCCACTCTAATGATATCCTGCCTACAAACCCGAGGGATGACAACTTGATGTACAACCTCCCATTCACAGTCGGCTGATGCTGTTGGGGGTCTCCACTTCCTCATAAGTACTCCTGACTTTACATAATAACAAGTAGAAGCACCGGCTGACTCTTCTTCACTGTAAGCAGAGTTAGCTAGACCTTTCAACTCAGGGTCAGCAACCTGCAACTCAACCAACTCTTGACGAGACAAATTATCAACACTACGGGGTACTGCCTCATCTGGTGAGTGGTCCAAATTAGCAAGAAAAGTGTCAGCTAGGATAACATCATCATCATCATTATCCTCTAAATCACCAGTAACTTTAGACTTAGCCCTAGTGACAGCACATGCAGGGAACACATCAGGGACATCACAATCCTGGGACGCAGCCACTGGCTCACTAGACAACTGAGGAGCTGGACACACTTGACTTCCACCAATATCATTTCCAAGTAAGAAAGTTACACCTGACATTGGGAGTGTCTCAACCAACCCAACCATAACAGAACCATTAACAAAACCAGACTCTAAATTCACTCTGCACAGAGGAACAGAGAAGTAATTATTCCCTACACCTTGTAAGATTACAGTTTCATCAGAGGAATTAAAATTAGAGCCTAGAACACTGGTCAGCATAAGGGATTGGCAAGCACCTGTATCACGATATATTTTAACTGATTTCCTGTCATTACTGTCCAGAGGACTGACAAAACCATCAGACAGGAAATTAGCACATGAACTCTTGAGAGTGTCACCCACGTTACTGCTCAAAAGAGGAGCTCCATCATGAGAATTTAAGTTACCCCTCAAAGCAGGTTCAGTTAACTCAGTTAAAGAATTCTGGGAACTCTCAAGAGTGGACACTAGACCAATTGACTGAATATTTAAAGACTCCTTTTTGTTCACATCACGCTGTCTCCTGAAACATTTCTCCGTAGTATGACCAAGCTTACTACAATAAGTACATTTACTTTTCTGAAATCTAGAGGTGAAGCTGGTATTTACTTCCTGAGAAACATCATCCTTATTCTCTTTCCTGTTACCTGTACTCTGAGTAGAGGCAACGTACTTACTCTCAGCTTTCCCTTTTTCTCTAGAATATCTCTTGTGAGTGAGAACATACTCATCAGCTAAAACTGCAGCATCAGACAAATTATCTATTCTTTTCTCATCAAGATATAGGCTTACATCTTTACTAATACACCTTTTGAAATCCTCCAGCAAAATCATCTGCTTAAATTTACCAAAATCAGAATCCACATTCTTAGAATTTAACCACTGCTCTAACAGATCTTCTTTGATTTTTGCATACTCAACATGGGATTGCTTATCTTGCTTGTAAGTTGTCCTAAATTTTACTCTATAGGCTTCAGGAACAAGCTCATAGGCCTTAAGAATCAAGCTCTTAACTACATCATAATTATCAGACTGATCCTGAGGCAAAGATGCATAAGTTACTTGAGCTTTACCGGTGAGAACAGTTTGAAGGAGTACTGGCCAATACTCCTTAGGCCAATTAAAACCTGTAGCTACCCTCTCAAACAACTGAAAATACTTTGTTAAATCAGATTCATTAAAAGGAGGGACAAGTTTAACATTTTTAGCCACATCAAAATCATCAGAGCTAGATGATCCAGTTCCACCTTGTTTCATGCGATACTCATGGTCTGCCTGAATCCTAGCAAGTTCAACTTGTGCCTGTATCTGTGCCTCCTGAATCCAAGCCTGAGATTCCGCCTCCTTAGCATTTGCCTGAAATTCAGCTTCTTTAGCGCGAGCCTCCTGCAGAGCTAGCTGTAACTTAGCTAATTCAATCTGCGTTTGCTCATTTGGAGGAGTTACATTAAACAAGCTTTTATTAATCATGCCAACAATTTGATCTTTAGAATGATGAGAGTGAACTGCAATTCCCAATTGTTGAGCAACAAGCTTAAGTTCATTCTTTGTTCTGTTTTCTATATCACACACTGTTTGCACATTTGACAAAAAATCTTTGGCTTCATCAAGTGTAGAAATAGTAGCCATCATGAATATATCACAGTCACAAAATATCAAACAATATCCTTATGATAATATCCTGAATATCCTGATATGAGGTCGCCAAATTTATGTTACGGAACAGAGAAAGATAACGTACACTTTAAGTGAGAATGCTAAAAATCACTACTGTCCCGTAAAGTTCCAGGTTCAAAACAAAAGAGTTAGGTAAAATTACAAGTTAAAGTTTAATGCTTAAATTAACAACAAAACATTCAGGACTCATAAGGATAATGTAATGGCAAAAACAGGTTAAATATATGGTTAACTGCAATAGCCTCTATTAACACGAAATTAGCAAGAATAAATTTATCTAAGTCAGCCCTGATAAAATGAGATACCAGATAATACTCAGTGAATGCCAGATAAATTATTACAGATACAAACTATTATCAAAAATGACTGACATAAAGAACCCCACACGAATTACAAAAAACTTCACTAGGCCTACAAATTAAACTTATGCTATACAGTACAAGAGAAAATGCAACAACAGTTATACTCAAATTACACACAGCTGCCAGATGGTTGGAGACTTCTTGAACACTCACAATAATAATATCTGTACAGGGGAGGACAGAGATGTGAACAAAATGAGGAGCAGATCTAAGTGGCAATGATGCAGAGACTGAGCTCATTATATAGGGGCCGGGAGAGCCTGATACAACTTGTAAGAGGACGCGCAAATGAAAGCCATGGGGGCAAAGAGCTGATAATCCCGCTCTAAGCAACAGAGAGAACGACTTACTCTACTATAACGGTAGAAGGGGGGAACTGAGGCAGAACACGCTCGTGATCAAACATGCAGCATACTGAGCGTTAAAATTACACAAAGGATGATGAAATCATAGGCTATGTAACAATATATATATATATTATCATCATCATCATCATCATCAGCCATATCTAGTTCACTGCTGAACACGGGCCTCCCCCAATCATTTCCACGAATTCCTTGACTGAGCCACTCTTTTTCACGTTTTCCCTGCAAATTTCTCTATCTCATCTCTCCATCTCGTGCCTGGCCTTTTCCTGCTACGCTCACATTCTCTTGGTGTCCAGGCAGTAAGCCTCTTGCTCCATCGGTTATCCCTTATTCTTCCTATATGGCCTGCCCACCTCCATTTCTGTTCTTTTATAACTTCAATAATATCTTTGACTTTAGTCTGCTCTCTCACCCAAGTTGGTCTTTTCCTGTCTCTTAAAGATATTCCCAACATTAACTTTTTCATTCCTCTCTGAGAACGGATTAATTTATTTTCCATTGATTTTGTAAGTTTTCAGGTCTCACAGCCATACGTCATAGCTGGAACTATGCATTCGTTATATACTTTCGTTTCATACAAACTGGCAAGCTACTTTACATAATGTCTCTATGTTTACCGAAAGCTTTCCATCCAAGTGTAATGCGTCTTTTTATTTCGCTATCATGATCTTTCGTTAATTTTAGTATTTGTTCCAGGTAGTTGTACTCCTCAACTTCTTCAAGAATTTCATCGCTTATTCTGATGACGCTCTTTGGTGTTTGTGGATTAATCATTACTTTAGTTTTACTTCGGTTCATATTCAGTCCTACTCTCAGACTTTCTTTGTTCAGGTCATTTAACATTTCTTGCAATGCCTCCGCTGTTTCTGAGATTAGGACAATGTCATCTGCAAATCTTAAATGGTTTAGCTGTTCTCCATCAATGTTCACTCCTTTGTTTTCCCAGTCTAGCTTTCTGAAATTACTTTCTAGGCATGCTGTAAATAATTTTGGTGAAATTGTATCTCCCTGACGAACGCCCTTCTCAATCTTAATTTTTTCTGAGTCCTTATGTAATTTAACTGTAGTAGTTCCCTCTTTATATATGTTTTGAAGCAGGTTTACAATGTTCTCATTCAATCCTTGTTCTCGCAATGAATTTTTGATTGCTATGTGCTCCACTGAGTCGAAAGCCTTTTCGTAATCAACAAAACCTAAGCACAGTGGTTTATTATATTCTGTAGTTTTCTCAATTAGCTGGTTCATTGTATGTAGATGATCAATGGTCGAATACCCGCTTCGGAATCCTGCCTGTTCACGAGGTTGGTTTTCCTCCAAAATTGTTGTTTTTCTGTTCGTAAGGACTTTAGTGAAGAGTCTGTAAATGACTGATAATAAGCTAATGGGTCGATAGTTACTAAGATCTTTTGAGTCACCTTTTTTGTAGATTAAAATAACTATTGCATTACACCATGTTTTGGGAATTTTCTTCTGTTTTATTATTTCATTCATTCATTGCCAGACGCCACGTATCCCAAACGGGGTGGCCAAGGGCTTAGAGTTAATTGTTTTACAGGGAGGGGCACTAATCCTCCACCAACCCCACTTGACACGTAGGGAGAACGTTATGCCAACAGCATCTGGTGTTCCCAGGCGGTCACCCATCCAAGTACTAACCAGACCCAACGTTGCTTAAAACAGCGGGTAAATAAGTGAGCATGCCTATTTTGTAATTCTACTCCGGCATCCAACAGTAAATCTGTTACTCTTCCATCTTCTCCTGGAGCCTTCCCTCTTTTCATATTTTTAAGACAAATATTAATTTTGTCTGGTGTTACCTTAGGTATTTCACTTGTGTCAACTGAAAAGTTAGCTATTGGTACTACTCTCTTTGATGCATACAGTTCTTTGTAAAATTCTTCAACTCTCATCACCATCTTATCTCTGCATTTAATGATTTCACCGTTTTTCTCTTTCAGTGATTTCATTTGTTGCTTTCCTAGTGCCATTTTGCTTCGGACCTATTTCAGACTTTTTCCATTCTTGATGGTTTCTTTGATCTGATCCATGTTTCTCTTTCTTTTTTTCTTCTCCTTGTCTTTTGTTGATAAGCTTATTTAATTCTGCTCGTTCTATTTCGTCTTTCTTTGTCTTTACTTTCATTTCCTTTCGTTTTTTCAAAAGCTCGATTGTCTTTTCTGAATACTTCTTGGCTTTGGTTGTATGAGGTTTTCATGCTATCTCTGCTGATTCTCTTAGCACTTTTGTTAGTGTGTCATTCAGCTCATCAATGTCACATTCAGCATTACTTAGAGCCTGAAATCTGTTCCTTATTTCCAACTGAAAGGCTGCTTTGTTTTCATTTACTATTACTGGGCATATCTTTTTATCTTTATTCATCTTCTTTCTTTCATTTCTGAAATTGAATATGGCTGTGCAACCCACCATTCTAAGATCACTACCTATATTTACTTTGTTGATAACTGTGACAGTTGTGATCATGTTATTCTTATCTGCTATAATGAAGTCGATTTCATTCTTTGTTTCTCCATTTGGGCTTCTCCAGGTCCACTTTCTTCCTGTTCTTTTGTGGAAGAATGTGTTCATTATTCTCATGTTAAACATTTCAGCAAAATTTACCAGCATTTCTCCTCTTTCATTCCTTTCTCCCACTCCAAATTTTCCCATACATGCTTCTCCATTTTTCGACTTCCCAACTTTTGCATTGAAGTCTCCCATAAGTATAGTATATGTTGTCTTTTCTTCTTCCATAATCTGGGAGATGTCATCATAGAATGTTTCTATTTCTTCATCTGGGCTTTGAGAAGTTGGTGCATATATTTATATGACTTTCATGGTACATTTTTTGCATAGTCTAATGACAACAAATGCAGCTCTGTCTGATACACTGCTGAATTTAACAATGTTGTCCGCAAGATTTCTGTTAATTAGAAATCCTACACCACTAACTCTTTCATTTCCCTTTCCTCTGTAGTAAAATAGGTGTTTGCTGTCTTCGAGCTGAATTACATTTTCTTCTTTTTTGTGGATCTCACTCAAGGCTACAATATCCCAACTAATGTTTTCCAGCTCAGTCATCAATTAATCAGGTTTGTAATCGTCTGCGAGGCTTCTTACATTGTATGCATAGATCTTTATCGATTTCAGTTTGTTTAACATCCAAGAGTCTAATTTTCCAACACAGTGCCTACTCACTTTCAATGGCATACTCCCTGTAAGCACAGGAGGCAGTGCGGTTGGACCTTTAGTAGACGATGATCCAGCAGGAATGCCCGTCAAATCATTTGCAATAGATCTCATGTTTGGTTGGGAGGATTGTGGCAAATAATCTCACCTCCCTGCCACATAGTTTCTGTTGAGATGTAATTTTTGTGCCACCTTATTCGTTATATTCGGTGGAACCCTATATATCTATAGGGGGTCCCATGGTCCACGCCATCTAAGACGGTACCTCGTATATCTACAAGGCCTTCCACTATCCGCCACCCAGGGATGCGCCAGGTAGCAGTGGGATCCTGCCCCTGTATATATATATATATATATATATATATATATATATATATATATATATATATATATATATCTCTCTCTATATAAATACATATATATATATATATATATATATATATATATATATATATATGTGTGTGTGTGTGTGTGTGTGTGTGTGTGTGTGTGTGTGTGTGTGTGTGTGTGTGTGTAAATTATTTGAAAAATTACATTGTTAACACATACGTTCCCGATTAGAGAGGCACATGAGCTTGACTGGATTTGCTTATCTGCATTATATTAAAAGGAATGCTGGCCAGGAACAGTGTCATTTCTTCATTAGCACTTGGCAATCTTGACCTTTTCTCACTTTTTATGTTAGTAAGCTGTGAAATCTCGGTTCACACCGTATAAGAGGTAGATTTCTGGAGAAGATTTTTTTTTTTTGGGGGGGGGAGGGGGCGTATGTGTGAAAGGAGGAAATTGAAAGTAAATGAGAATAAGAGTAAAGTGATGAAGTGTACAAGGTTGATAGATGGTAGGGGGATGAATATAGTTTTGAATGGTGAGTTGCTTGAGGAGCTAGATTGTTTTAAATATTTAGGGTCACATGTTGCTGTGGATGGAAGAATAGATGCAGAAGTGAAGTTTAGAATAAATGAAGTAGGAAAGGTGCTGGGAGGAATGAAAAAAGTGTTTAAATGTCGTTCGCTTAGAATGCATGTAAAAAGAAGGCTGTATGAGGGTGTTGTGGTACCGACTGCGTTATATGGGGCTGAAACATGGAATATGGGTGTAGCAGAGAGGAAAAGTTTGAATGTAATGGAGATGAGGTGTAGGAGGAGTATGTGTGGAGTGACGCGTATGGATCGAGTGAGAAATGATGAAGTGCGAAGGAGAACTGGAGTTGTTCGGGAGATGGCTGGTAGAGTTGAGCAGAGGGTGTTGCGATGGTTTGGGCATATGGAGAGAATGGATAATGAGCGATTGGTGAAAAAGATAACTAGATCTGATGTGAGAGGTGTAAGGCTGAGAGGGAGACCACGAATAGGATGGATGGACAGTGTAAAGAGAGCCCTGGATGCGAGAGGGATGTCTGTTGAGCAAGGAAGAGTGGCTGTGCGTGACAGAAATAAATGGAGAGAAATTGTGAATGAATAAGTGACGACGCAGCCCTGAGGGGATATTATCCCGCATTTGGTCTGATCAGCTAGTCAGGTCAGGTGCGGGTAAGGGGATGGGTCTGTTATGATGTGGCAGGGGTAAACCAGTTCTGCTGTCGGGCCCTGCTGCGGATGTCACTGATTGCATTGCGCAGTTGACCTTTGTGCGGTGTGGTGCGGTTAGGATCTGTCCGTTCTCCCCTTTGGGGCTAAGATGCAAATGAATGTGTTTGAATGGATGAGTAAATGGGGAGTGTGTCGTCCTGTCTCGGCTACCTCCCTTTCCTTGGGGGAAGCAGCCTAGGTATATAGATAGATAGATAGATGTGTGGGTATTCTTCCTTAATGTGAATCCAGAAAGTTTCAAGTGACACTTCCATGTTCTTGAGTTTTAGAGTGTGGTTATTACGAATGTCTGTTAGCTATACTTCCTCACTGAGACAAAGTTGCTAGTTGTTTGATGAACCACGAAAGAATGCATTTCTCAGCCAATCGAAACTTTCAGCACATGTATCTGAGAAACAATGCTCTGTGCTCTTATCTAGGCTTTCAAGGTTTTCACATATCATTGGAGCAATGTCTCTCTTATCTGTATCAACAGTCTTTGGATACATGTCCAGGCTGCTTTCTTTCACTTTAATATTACAGAGCTGCATTTTTTCTACCAGAACCTTCATTTTGTCTGCAGAAGATAACAAATTTACATTTCTTTCTTTGAAGCCAAATTGACCTTGTTAAGATGTTCAAAATATCTACTAAGTAACACAACTTGGCACACCAGGTTTCATCATCTAGTAATTTTAAAAATTCAAGTTTCTCCTCAAAGGTAAAGAAGGTATGCATTTCCGTCCTTCAGTTCATGTACTCGAGGCAACACCTGTCCTCTTGATAACCGTGATGTGTGGAGGATAAGGGCAACATGAGAAGACTCCATTTCCTCACTCCATTTCCTCACAAAGCAGGAAACACAATCTTGATTTTACAGGTCACCTTTTGATAAAGTGTACCATATTTATGATGTAACTGAGAACAGATTTCAGTTCTTTTCACAGGGTTTTGGCACCCAATGTGTTACGGTGCAAAAAAAAAACAATGTGTTCTAATCTGGGTTTTCATTTTTTGCTAATGATACAAAACCTTATACTGATCCCACTACTGAAGGGGCACCATCGGTGCAAATTTCTGCACATGATTTCCATGTCAAAACAACAATCTGCAACTAGTAACTCACTGCAAAATATATATCTTATCCTGAAGTTTCCACTAGTTCCCTGCAGCATAAGGGTTGTTCCACTGTTTTGTTTTCAGCAATATACCGGGTCAACACTATAGTCGCAGCGCATGACTCTGAGGTTGTAATTATGTACTCTGGCAACCTACCATTCAAAAGTGCGTCCGATTTCGTAGCACATTATACACGAATCCTTTTATTATGTGCAAATATATTATACACGAATATTATTATACACGAGCATATTATACACGAATCACTTCCGTCTCATACACGAAATGGGAAGCACTTGTGAATGGTAGGTTGCCAGGGTACGATAATGAGAACCTCAGAGTCGTGCGCCACGAGTATAGTGGCTGTGCTTTACCTCAGTCGTCTGTTGACTCATCAGCATGCTGTGCATATATGTTTCATTTGCAAGTTCACAGACACTTTTTTCAGGATCAGATGACATAACGTAGAATCTTTTACCAGTGCTATTGTCTGAGAAAGGGATTTTCTTCACTCCCTTTTCAGCTTCGGATCTAAACAGAGTTTTCAGAGTTGCACAGCAAGATGAAAAGATGAGAGATTTAGGATTTTCGTGGGGCCTCATAGTTTTTGCAATTAATTCTGCTGTCAAATAGCTGGCTTCTTGAACCTTCTCTGATGCTTTCACTTTCTTCTCAAAACCAAGCCTTTGCTGTCTGTTTCCATACAAAAGTCTTTTTATTTATTTCAGAGGTTTACAAGAAGGGTACGTGTGCTTTGTAGTTAAAAGTGTCTTCATTTTACCAGTCGTCTACATAATTTCTTTTAACAGTTCAGTACAACAAATAACACATTCGGTTCAGGGCAAAATTCACCATCACATCAAGCGAACCCTAATGCCAGGTAGCTATCCTGGTACATGGTTTACTTGTGCTTGCCCTTGCCTGTCTTAGTTACACTCAAGCCAGCCATACTAGGCGTATCGTCAACTATCAGTTCACTTTCAATAATTTCTTCCATTTCAGTACCTTCTTCGACAAATGTACGTTATTTTAGTGACAAACTGATCCATTTTCCAAGGTTTTGGAACCTATTAATACTGAAATAAAGGGCGTATT
The DNA here is from genome assembly GCF_032717465.1 of Coenobita brevimanus. NCBI lineage: Eukaryota > Metazoa > Arthropoda > Malacostraca > Decapoda > Coenobitidae > Coenobita > Coenobita brevimanus. Next base: position 43,597,813 of record NC_137053.1, on the reverse strand, counting down.
TTCACTCAGCCACAGTCAAGACCTCATTGACTGCCTGAGCTTACATAGTGCATAACTGCCGCTTCACTGTTTTGCAGAAAAAAATAAATAAGATGACAAGGCTGCCCATCAACTGTGAGCCAGGTAGACTGTAATAATACTGTTAGATGAAAACTTGACTGTTATGTATCCACTCTGGATGACTCTCAGTGCTGGTTATTGACATGTGATCTCAAGTTGACTCTAAGCAACTTATACTAATAACTTTTCCTTCCACAATCAATACTTTCTGGTATTTTAGTTTTCGACACAGACACACACAGATACAGTTTGTACAATAATAATGACCATCGACATCGTCTATCTATGACTCTAAACAACTTTTAGTAATAACTTTTCCTTCTACAATCAATACTTTCTCAGATTTGAGTTTTCGACACAGACAGTCAGACACACATACATGTAGTACAAAAATAATGACCATCGACTTCGTCTACCTTGTTCAATGAGTCTAAACTTCACTTCAGCGTGGGAAATGACTACCATATATCAAAATTCTTTATATAATTTCATGAAACACAAATGAGTGTTATACAGCAATATGATGATCAGTGTTTACAATAGTAAAAAATTGGCACCGGTGAACTGGGAGCAAAATCGTTAGAGCGGCGGTGACAGATGCGTACTGGACTTCTCCCAGCTGTACCAGTGTAAGTGTATCTGTCCCACAGATTCATGTCAGGAATGCTGGAAATTTAACATAATTATAATATATTCAGTAATCTGATACAACGTGTCAAGTATTTAGTTTTTCATGAAGAATACCTACCAGCAGGTCAATATGAAGTTGCTTACACTAGCGAGAGCGACAAACAGTCAGTAACCCTAGACAAGGAGAAAATCAGTGTACAATAGTTTGACTGCACAGATCAACATCTTCAGGAAATTTCTCTCACACACTAACAAAATAATTGCTGCACACTAGTGTGCTGTGGCACACAGTTTTGGAATCACTGCACCAGACGATCAAACATCCAATTGGCTATAATTACCAACATTTCTATTAAATAGTTTTCTTGCTTATGAGAACCAATTTGATATGCAGTTGAATGCAGATTCTCCAGAAAATAGTACTGCATCAAGTGGGTGGTTGAATAATCATCTTTCCCTGCTATGATCAATAATGGTCTATCACTGGGGGGGGGGGGGAATCATGAAGTATGTTTGTAAAATCCTTCATACTGTAAACCTGATCATTGCTACGCCGGTCAACTAAAGTAATAACTTAGGATTAAAGAATCGGTGAAACAAATATTAAGGATACATTTTTGTAAAATGGTAAGGATAGACACGGTGTTATAAACCACAGCCACAAGGTCGAGGCAGTAAAGGCTATGTAATCCATCGATTCACACTTTCCTCACTCCGGAAATGCTGTTATGGTATAATAATTATTAAATCATAAGTACGAGTATATCAAATATAGTGCGATGATTACTTAAGTACGCAATGCATAAAGGTATGTCATAAAATGATGTCGGAAAAGGGTTACATGTCCTCTTACTACCTCGATCTTGTTATTGTGGTGTTTGGCACTGCCCATCCTACATTTTCATATATGTTTACATATGTTACGAAAATGATCACTACATTCTGTCCTGTATATCAAAAAATGTGAAACACGTTCTTTGAACATACGTTACAGAAGACAGCGTGATGGCGAACATCTGCATCAGGAATACATCACAGAGTTAGAAGTAACGAAATGGGATGTGGTCCATCCGACTTTTCATCACAATGAGGTTTATCGGAGATCGTTAGTTTGTGGGAATATCAGGAGCTTTAAAAAATTCATTTTTTTCTTGACCACATAAGCCATAAAACTACCCTGATCGTTTGAGGAGTACTGCATTCAACTTAGGCTCTAACTTAATGAAACCAAACAACTTGATACCCATTGCCTTAAACAACTTCACCCTGACTGTTAATGTTATGGCGGACAAGGCAGTGGTATTATAGTCATGTTCCTCTTTGTTGACACATTTCAAACGTATTAAGAATAGTACAGTGCTTGGATATCTATTACTTAGAGTAAAGAAATTTCCTCCGTGTGAAAATTTACTGCAGTTGTTGTTAATGATATCTAATTATTACTTACAGAACTAAAACTAGAAGCTATCTCATGATGGGATCTCTCCTACCCTGTAGCTGGAAATTTTATCCTCGGCACATAAATTTGCACCTCCATTTCTGATTTGACGCAAGTTCAGAATGTAAAACACACATGAACAAACCCAGCCAACCAGCCCAGCGTTGCCAGACGTACGATAATTATCGTACATTTACGATAATTTGGCACTATGTACGATGTACGATACCATGATACGATAAGGCGATAATTTATGTATTTGTGCAATATTTCATTCAAATAATGCAATATTGTTTCCATAATTAATACTTTGGAGGATTTTCATTAAAAGACTTATATACTTGTCTAACATTTCATAAACATGATATGAGATTCCGGCCAGGGTAGCGAACCTGCCGCGTACTAGAGACTCAAGTGTCGAGTTCCTGTCCTTGTGTATCATTCTCTGTGTGTCATATGTCTACCCCAGTTCAGTTCCCGTTGGCCTGCGGCTGGTGGGAGCACTGAACTCCATGAGTCATGTCTGTAAGGGCTGTTTTATCATGGCTGATTCAAGTGAGGGCTTATAATATTAGCTTGCAGTGACTTCTGGTCTTCATTACCTCACTGTGCACTCACCTTCACTCGTCATTTTCTGAAGTTTGTTTCCCTTTCGGAGATAATGACTTGTTCTCTAGTCCACGTTTTTTTTTCTTTGTGTGGAAATGCTTTCGAGTGTTTCGGCAGGCCCAATATATGCTATTATTTATTTATTTCATACATGTGAAAGAAAGGTAATTTGCATAAAATCAGTGCTTAAAACCAGTGTGCAACTATAGTTACTCAAGATGGGTTATCCTCTGCCTTAAGTTGCAGGCTCAGTGTAGGTCATTAGCCTATACGATTTAGATATTAAGTAAAGTTACCCTTAAGTAGCCAATTTGCATTATTCATGTGCGTATATGTAGTAGTAATGCGGCCAGACGGGATAAATTGTGGGGGAAAGGCTTTCGTTCAATATGTGCGATAATTTTGATTAAAAAACGATAATTTTAACATGCCTTGTACGTTAATATGGACTTGGGAATCTGGTAACGCTGAACCAGCCTCACAACTGAAAAGATTATCGCTCCGCTTGCTTCACAACGCGGGAAGTAAGCGAGCAGAGTTGACAGCGCTTTCAGTTGTGAGGTTGGCTGGCTCAATTTGTGTGTTGGTAAACAAAATATCTCATGAACGACCTGAGCTACCAACGTGAAACTTTCAGGGTATCAAGATATGGTCAAAATTTTGGATGATTTTGAAAATAGGCACTTTGGGTCAAGGTCGAGGTCACCAAAATGGCTGCAAAAGGTCAACTAGTTGACCGTTTGTGACCTTGACCCCTAGTGCCCATTTTCGAACTCATCCAAGATTTTGGCCATATCTTAATACCCTGAAAATTTTATGTTGATGGTTCAACCCGTTCATGAGATATCTTGTTTACCCTCACACAAAGCCAACCAGGCAACCTTACAACTGAAATGAAAATATTACCACTCAGCTCGCTTCACAATGCGGGTGGTAATGAAAATTGGTCTGATCATCACACTCTGCAAGTTCCCTTACTCTTATCAACAACCTACTTGTATCTAACAGGTCTGGTAGCCTAACATGTTTTGAACCCTTAAGTGTTCATGAAGAATTGTACTACCCTAGTCTCCATGCGATTTGATCTGTAAGTCTGACAAGTTTCATTGTAAGGTGAACACGCAGGGAATCTGTCTGTGCCAGATGGGGACTGTAACTAGCCTCTTGATTCAGATTGCTTAGCCCTTAGGAAGGCCTTTTTCTTTTTTGGTAGGTTATTTTAATGCAAAGAAAAAGGATCTCAAGTTGTTCTTTCCAGGAATCACTCTTATATGAGGGAGCCAAATTCAAGATCAATATACCTTCAGTTGTGTGGGCACACTGTTTTTAAATGTCTGAAATTAACCTGAGGCGTCCCATTGATGTATGGATACGTCACCACGTTTTGTTATAGTGATACCCGTTGACGTATCCATATGTTTTGCTATTGTGAGGTCCGTCATTTGCACATTTTTAAAATTTGGCGCATTAGTTTTGGTACATATATGCGGGACACTTTCCTCTACCTGAGGCCAGGTGGGGACAATGACTTACCTCGAGTGTCCTCCCTGCCCCGCACGCCATTGTCTCGGCAACTCACCTGTTAGTACAAAATTCAAGTCGAGAGTTATTCCCCAAACAATGACAATATAGAGGACAATGATTACATGGCACCAGAAGAAGAAACGATCAGAATTGATGAGGAGGTAACGTAGCCAAGGAAGATGTGGTATGTTGATGTGATTGGTGAGTGAAACAACGTTTATATTGCCTCTATTATTGTGTGAAAACCAATATACTCTTGTACTATATATAAATTCGTACTAAATAAATGAATATCTACCAATTCTGAGTGGTTTGGAATAGTTACCCCTCCCTTAGAAAATGTTTTCTCTGGAGCATGGCTCAAGAGAAGACTACCGGGTGAGGGAGATGTCACCTGTACAGGGCATTTTTAAGCTAAGTTGAGCACTTTCCCTCTGGATTTTCTTTATTTCTCATAAAAAGCTGAGGTTTTAGCCAAAAAAAAATTTTCAAAAATCTGCCAGTATTGGGGGGGCGGGGGTCAATGGAGAAAAGTCTGCCGGGATGCGGTGGGTTAAAGGGAAAACAGACTTAGAAACTGTTACACAGTTGACATTTTGCGTTTTTGCATACATGAAAGTCTGAGAATATCGATTAACTCATGCATTACAGAGGTGGACAACAAAGTGAGTGAGTTTGTGTTGTCAGAAGGGCATATGGTTCAGAATAGTAGTGGCCATTGCAAAAGCGATAATTAACAGAGAGATAAAGATGCAACACTTCGGTGAACAGAAAAAGGTTGAAGGAAGTCAGCAACACGAGGGAAGCTGCTAAGGCGAATATTTTTTGACTCAACCCAGGTTAGAAGAGCAGTATGTGGTGAGCTCCCCCTCCTCCCCTCGGACACATACATGAAAGCTGTACTCTACACATGGGCAAGACAGCCTCAACAGAAAGTCAACAGGTATGTAGAGATAAAGAATGTACAAAACACTTGCTAAGGGAACTCTATCTCTTGAAAACACACTTGGCAAGGGAAGTCATGTGATCTCTTGAACTGTACATAAACATAAAACTTTGTGGAGGACAGTCAGGCTACATTTTCGGTGTTACCTAAGAAGTTTTGCTTCTCTTACAAATTCTTTGACACTGTTGAAAGAAGACACTCCTCCCAGTGATTCTAGGATGAGTGAGATAATTATGGGACTTACCATCAATAACTTTTGTTAAGTCTATATGCATTGCGCATCAAACTTTTCCCGCTGATATGGGATAAGACGGAATAATAACTCAAGGACACTGAACGTGACCTAATACTACACCAAGCACTTTGGTGTCTCAGTCTGACTCTTTTGATCATGGAGACAACAATTTCAGTGACTCTGGAGGCCTTCAAATTTTGCTACAAGGTTTCACTCATACCTCCCTCTGCTTGGAATGTTCCAGGGTATGTCGGATTACAGTGACGAGCTGTAAAATGTAACTATTGGTGTTCTGTTGGTCGAACGATATCACCCCAAATTTTGTTAAGGTTGTGTCACTCTCCACTGCCACTGTGAATGTTTGATATAGTTTAGATGTTGTTGCATATATGATTTAGAACAGAAGAGCAATCTGTCTGCCAGGTTTGGGTTTCTCGGGATACATAGACCAGGTTCTTTTGGCGATCAAAAGTGCAAAAATCCAAAGAAGAAGAAGAATATGATAAGAGCATATAGTTATTGCTTTGTCACTGATATCATTACTGATATTCTGATTGAATTTTATAAGGAGTATTACCTTCTACTGTATATTTGTGATACATGTATCTAATGCCTACTCTTGTTAAAACAAAAGAAGAAATGAGTTTTTGGCTTTATGGCCATGCATTCAGGCTGCGGCTGAAAAAATATTACTGAAAGTAATCTTCCCTCCATAAAGCATGTATGCACAGAGGCCACTACCCGCAGTAGACTATCTAACACTAACACTGCACACACAAGCACTCAACTCATCCAGCCCCATGGATTTGCTACAAAAAGCCACTTCATACCCCATAAGCAACTCCCTTCACCACCCCTGGTTGGTAATCCTTGCATCATCCACATGACCTAACTGCAATCTGTATGTACAGTATACCTTGTGGTTTAACGATATGATATATACTATTTTACTTTGCTCTGTGGGTATTTTCCCACCCACCTATTTTTTCCCCATCAGCCTATTTTCACCTTATGGACCCATTTTCCTTCTTGGATCTATTTTCCCCATTGAACCACTTTTCCCGATGATCCAATATTCACATTTTGATCTATTTGCCCCCATGGACCTATTTCCCCCGTAGACATAGGCCGATTTTCGTCCATGTAATTACTTCATGAACTTTTTTTTTTACTAGATATCCCAAATATTTCCCAATGGACCCATCTTCCACCATGGACCTACGTTCCCCATGGACCTGCTCACCCTCCATGGATTTATTTTCCCCCAGTGGTATATATTCGCCTCGAACCTATTTTCCCTACATCGATCCATTTTCTCCATGGACCAATTTTCCTGTAAACCTTTTCTCTCCCCATGGAAGCACACTGGTTCCCCATATGAACCTACTTTGTCCTTTGGACCAATTTCACCCGTTGAATCCTTTTTGTTTTTGTTTTTCCTCGGAGGGAACAGCTTTGCAGGCTTATAGACTTTGTTTCATTTTCTCTGCGTAAAAAGTCTAAATTTTCCGAAGGATGTTTTCTATGGACCTATTTTCCTACATCGTCCTGTTCCAACAGTAAGTCTATTTACTCCAATGACCTATTTCCCAGTGACCTATTTTTCCCATCCACCCACTCATATGCCTAGGCAATCACCCAGTGTAGTAAGCTCGTCTCTTGCCTTGTCCTCTGGGAAACCACACATCCGCCAACCCACCCACAAAGCCAGTCTGTTTACCCACCCACCTATCCACAAAGTTCACCTGCCTACCCTCCTCAGCCACCTCCCAAACTCACCTGCCCACTCTCCTTATCCATCTCCAAAGCACAGATACCAACCCACTCCTTCCACCTATCACACTCATTCACCTAGTCCATCCATCCAGCTAACCCACCCGCCTGCGCCGACAACCCATACCACCCTACCCAGCTCCCCCAACCAACCCTACCCTAACCGCTCAATCCTCACACCCTACCCACGCACTACATCCCGCCCGCCCCTCCCACTCCAACCCCTCCCCCACCTGTCAACTTAATCACCCACCCTGCACACCCCATCCACCCGACAGCCCAACCCACTCATCTGACCACCAGCTTACCCACCCGGCTACATGGACTGAACCACCCTCACAACGACTCGCAAGTTAACACACGGACACACACACAGATGGTTAGATGATAGAGAGAGAGAGAGAGAGAGAGAGAGTGTGTGTTGCTTTTATAGTGTGGATTTGTTTAGTGTTTCTAGAATCCCCCCTCCCCCCCCAAAAAAAAAAAATCCTCAATGCCAATATTAATAAACTTGGTGAGGGTGTAAGGGCTGGCATGTAATAGTCAGACATCTAACCTGTCCTGCCACACACAAAAAAAAGAAAAAAAAGTGCAGAAAATATTATGAATTTATATGAAAACTAAGTTAAGAGAATGAAAGATTGAATTCATCATGAAAAGTGGGAAAGGAAATTGAGAAATTAAAATAATGACTGAGAAGTTCAGAAAGAATGAAAAATATTTTGATTCAGCAATGTTGCATATTCGGCATCTTGGTAAACGGTAATTAACAGTATAAAAAATACCGGCAGTGGTTAACAAGCGCCTCGTGGCCCTATCGTGCCGCACAGCGCTTGTCTAAATGAGAGCTGTTTCTAAACCAAGCTTCGGTTTGCTCGAAAAGAACGATTAATGCGTCGACGCGGATAGGGCCTTGACCAACTGCAGGAAACTCCACGGAAATGGTCCGCTGCGTTTTTCAATAATGTCACACCAATGGGGACAATTATTAGGGGCCCAAACACCATTTAAGAACATTTTATTGACATGATTATGAAATAGGCCTATCTGTGACCCACTTCCTTCCGTCCTACCAATATTCATTAAAATCATATTTCCAGTTTCGGCTGCGCCACACACACACACACACACACACACACACACACACACATAGAATTTTAGTATACAAAATATGATATATTTCGAGGCGAAGTATTGGTGTGACAGATGTAAAGGCTGGACCAGAGGAAGAACTCCGGAGCGCGGAGGGAGGAAGTGAGAGACGAGGAGAAAAGTGAATTCGGGAGAGGACGGAAAAAAAAAATGATGAATGAGGGGAATGAAGAGGAGAGTCCGAGATGAAGGAGGTAAAGTCTGGGGTTGTGAGCCGCTGGTGTGAGTCAGAGAGGAGACAGGACTGCAGTGGATGTGGAGGTATTAAGAGGGCAAACCTGAGGACAAGAAAAGCATTAATATTACGAGGAATATCAAATGCATGGAATCCACATGTAATACTGTAGTCACTGTATACCTAGAGTTGTTATATATAAGCAGGATGACGAAAGTGACACCTGTTAGCCTGGTCATTACTGTACCGTGTAATAATCAATACCGTGCTCAGTCTCCAGCACTCTCATGACTGTGTTGATGTCTAAGGAAGAAGAGGTTGATAGTCATGACTATATCCGCCAAGCTGAACTACCACACAGTTGAACTTAAGCTTGTCTGCCCAAATTGAGGAAAACTGTAACTAAAAACTTATAATTACATCTTAAAGATAAAAATATGTATTTCTAACTCTTAAACACTGAGAGCTGGATAAGGGAAAAGGAAAAAGAAAACTTTAACCCATTCACAGTGGCAGGTCTACCTTACGCTGAAAATAGTTAGATGGTAGCCAGAACATAATATAACAGACCATTCTGCAGTTAAAATTTCAACAAAAATCAATGCAGTTGTCAGGTATCAGAGACAACGAAGCAAAAACGATTCCCTCAGAATGAAAGTGTCACAGAGAAAAAAAATGAAATGCTATATTTTATTTCATTTGCTTAGACGTCGGCATTCTGTCTGTCTGTCTGTCTGTCTGTCTGTCTGTCTCTCTCTCTCTCTCTCTCTCTCTCTCTCTCTCTCTCTCTCTTTCATTACCTCCACCAACAAAATGGGACGGAGCTTATGTGTTCACCCGAATCTTTTGGTCTGTGTACAAAATATCTTAAAAATTTTGCGTCGGGTTTCAATGAAATTCGGCCAATATGTGGGCAATGAATGAAAGAAGAGATTACTACATTTGAAATGGTTCTGGAGACGAATGCAAAAATAAATTTTAAATTTTATTGGCGGTGTAGGGGGGGGGGGATATGCGCTCTCTGATTTTTTGTGTTACAGGACAGACTAAGACCGCAGAATTAGCTGACTATGTGAGACTTAAAAAAAGTATTTGTCTAATAGGAAGGAGGAATTACGATATTAAATCATAAATTTCATTGGCGCTGGTGAAGCTGCTCGCTTTCCAAGCACCTTCTACTTGTTTGTTGGTAGCGGTAGGAACGTAACCCGTGTCGCCTCTTAACTCGCCCACACTTTTGTTGGCTTTCATTGGCTCATGGTTGCCGTCATTTTCACTGACACTGACTTGATAGCTGATAGAAGATTGCTGACCTTTTCTCGGTGAGTCACTCTTGCTGGTCTTGTTCTCTGACGCCCATTGGCTTTTTCATACATTCCCGTTCACTTAGAATATTACTGACTCAGACTTTCACAGACACACTCACCGACTTATATAGCTCTCATTGACTCCTCGCCTTTCAGTAACACAACTCGCTTAATTACATACCTCGCTCCTTCTCAAGCAGCTAGATCACTTACTCCCCTTATATTGAGCCACAGACCTATCTTTCACCTTCTTGATCATAGCTTACAGTGACTCATTTCATACTGACTTACAGAACTCTTACTGAACGACAGACTTATTACTGAGTCAAATATTTATCATTATCTCACCAGTCTCCATTGTATGACTCACACACATCATGCTGACTTGTGCACCCCTCTCTAAGGTTGAATTATATTATTAACCTGTTGTTATTTAGAACAACAGGCCAAAGAGTAAAGTCATATGATATGGTCAATAAACACATTTTTAAAAATCTGATTTAGATCAAACTTGATGGTGTGGTATAGGGAAAAGTAAGGATAAATGGATTCGATTTTGAATATTACCAGTCGAAGGACAAGGTCACAGGGTAAGGTCTAATATTAAGGTCGCGTGGCAAGCGCCAATTTAAAGATTTTTATTCGATACACAAAAATCATTGTGGCAAGGTTGACGGTATGACAAGGAAGAAGGAACTCGATTTTGAGACTAACCAATCAAGGAAAAAGGCCAGAGAGCAATGTTAAATTTCAACCCAGGTGTGTCTGAATGTGAGCAAAATAACTAGAGCAGTTTTGATATGATTTGGACCAATCGTTGTGGATAGGTTGAGGGTCAGACAAGGGACTGAACTAAAAGAATAGGTCACTGGCCAAGATCACATTCAAAGTCAGCGTAAACTTTTTTTTTTTTTTTAACTTTTTGGACAAGTTTAGGGAGAAATAACGATGAAGGGATTCCACTCTGAAAATAATCAAACATCAGTATCACCAGGGAATATCAAATATTAAACCTAAAACTGAAAAAAAATGGGGTTTTATTCGCTGTGAATCAGTCTTGTTGGATAACAGGACTCTGGTTGAACAATCTCGATTCTGAAAACAACTGAAAGGTAAGGACCACAGAGGTAGGCTATTTCAAACTGTTTTCTTTCTAATTGGATAGATTTGGTGGGAGGTTTTAGGGTAAAAAAAATACCGAGTACAATCTATCTAACGTCATGGTCACAGTACAAAGTCAAATGCCTGCCCATAAACCAGTTGTAAACTACGAGTGTTGAAAACTTGAGTTGCCCGTCTCTGGCAACACCCCCAAGGGGTCATCTCCCAGCCCACCTACTTTTCCACATGAATCCATTTCCATCACATTAACCCATTTTCCTCCATGGACCTATTTTCCCCTTTGGCCCATTTTCTCTCGTGGGTCCATTTCCTCTCACACCAATATTCCCAGCAGACCTATTTGCCTCCCCATAGACCTATTTATAATTTTTCACCATGATCCTACTTTCTCACGTGGACCTGTTCCTCTCAGACATATTTTATCCCATAGTTGCTATTTTCCTCTGTTCACCTGTTTTCCCAATGGACTCATTTCCCCCGGGGATCCATTTTCCCTATGAACCTATTTCTCACTTGGGCCTATTTTCAAACATGCACCTATTTTCCCTCCATGGACCTATTTTCTCTCGAAGGACATATGCTGCCTGTGAACATATTTGCCAATTGACCTATTATCCCTCTATTAACGTACTTTCTCCACGGACCTATTTTACCCTATGGAATATTTTCTTCCCATGGGGACACCAACTCCCATCATGGCCTCATTTTCTCACATAGACCTATTTCCTCCATAGAACTTTTTATACTCACTGGACCCATGTTTCCACTTGGAGCCATTCCCCTAAGGACGTACAGTATACCTCATGAGCCTATTTACACACATAGACCTTATCAAACCATGGGCCTAGTTACTCCATAATGCTACTCCCCAGTGGTCCAATTATCCCACTCCCCCGCCCATATCATTACTTACTCACCCACTTTAGTAAACCCACCATCTACCGGTTTGATCTACGAGAAGCCACACATCAACTTACCCACCCAAAAAGCCCGCCCACAAATAAGACAAAGCTAACCAACCCACCCACTAACACCCATACACATACCTCACTCACCCAACCTACGTGCCCAGCCAACCTTATCACCCCATCTTGCCCATCTACCCATCCACTTCATTATCACCCATCCATCCATCCTTCTCACACCATTCACCAAACCACCCCATCCCACCCACCCAAACAACCATTCTACCCCATCCACCTACACAACCACCAACCCCACCCAATCACTCCATGCACTTTCCCACCCCGCTCACTTCTTCCACTCCACCCACTTAGTCAACTCCACACAGTTCACCCGCCCACCCCACCTATTTCACCCGTCCACTCCATCTGTCCATTCACCCCATCCAACCACCAATCTACCCACCCGGCCACTAAGCGTGGACAACCACACGATGACTGCACATTTTACACACACACACACACACACACACACACACACACACACACACACACACACACACACACTGTGCAAAGCTACAAAAATGATGTGGAAACCACGTATGCTGAACTGGTGAAAGGAAAGAAAGACTTAGAAACAAGGGTGGAGGAAAAAAGCATTAAAAAGGAAGTGAAATGAATAATCCAAAACAATCCAAAGTTAGTCAGAGATTCAGTAGATATAAACAAATCTATAGTAATCACTGGTATAGAAGAGGAAGAAGTAAAAAACAAGATCACAAGAGACAAAAAGGAGTTGGCAAATGTAATGAACTTACTGAAAGAAGTATCAGAGGAAATCTGTAGTAAAGACATAGAGGAACGCAAAAGGTTAACGAAATATGAGAAAAGCAAGACAAGACCTCTAAAGGTGACTTTCCAGAGTGTAAACACTGTGGAAGAGATACTAAAAAATGCAAAGAATCTTATGGAAAAAGAGGAGTTCAAAAATGTATGGATAAAAAGATGCCTAACACAAGAGGAACTGGAAATACTGAAAGAGAAAAGGGAGGAAGCAATAACAAAAAATGAGAGAAGATCAGAAGAGGAGAAGGAGAATTTTTTTTTTTTTTACAAAGTAATAGGATTGCAGGTACGAAAGTGGTACACAAACAGGATGGAATAAAAAGGAGGAAGGTAGTAGAACCATGTCATGACAAGTATATAAACAAGATGATAAAGTTGATGTACTCAAATGTGGATGGAATGGTATCTAAATTACTAGAGATGAATGATTATGTCAGAGAAAATGAACCACAAATAATATGCCTAACTGAAACAAAATTTACACCAAGGATATCCGATGACATACTAAACTTAGAGGAATACAATATATGGAGAAGAGACAGAAATTTAAAAAAAGGAGGAGGAATTATAATATTAACTAAGAAAAATCTAAAAGTCAATGAAATAAAACCAGATATACCATCGCAAGTAGAACTGATTGCAGTTGAGATCAACACATCTGAAGGTAAAGTTATTGTAGCCAATTTGGACATGCCACCCAGATCAAACACATGGGAAAGAGATGAATATGAGGACCTGGCAGAGAGTACAATTCAGAGTTTAAGATCATTACTACATAAAAATGGAAGAGAAATCGGAAAGAATTATACTAACTGGAGATTTTAATACAAATATAAATTGGAATACTCTAGATATAATTAGCCAAGAAAGCTGTTGGGACCAAAAGCTCCTGGATCTCGTACAAGAGTTTTTCCTAACTCAACATGTGAGGGAAACCACCAGAAAAAAGAGGACTTGATGTACCTTCAGTGCTAGATCTAATATTTAATAGGCAAGAAAATGATATTGACAGTTTAATATATCACCCTCCACTCGGCAAAAGCGATCATGCAGTACTAAATTATAACTTCAGGATAGCATATGACATAGTAAACAGCAATGACAGTTACAAAAAGAGCCTAAACTATAAAAAGGGAAATTATCAAGACCTAAAGAAGTATTTCTTGGAAGTTGATTGGGAAAATGAGCTTAGAGGACAAGATTTAAATGCTGTATATAAAAAATTCTGTGAATTTTATGAAATAGGAGTCCAGAGGTACATCCCACAGCACAAAGAAGCAGATAAGAAAATACAGAAATGGTTCAATACAGAATGTAAAAAAATCAAAAGAAAGAAGAGATTTGTTGTGGAATAGATACAGAAGACACAATAGTGAAAGGGCGTATAATAATTACAAACAGGCAAGAAATGATTATACAAGAATAAGGAGGGAAGCCAAAAAACAGTTTGAGGAGGATATAAGAAATAAAAGTAGTGATCAACCAAAGCAGTTTTACAGCTATATCAGAAGCAAAACCAAAGTAAAAGATATAATACAATCAATTACGGACGAGGGAATCATTTATACACAAGAGAAAGATATTTGTGAAGCTTTAATTAAGAATTTCCAATTAGTTTTGACAGAAGAAAATATTTTTGAGAGGGACTATGTGGAACATGCATGTCCACACATACTACCAGATATACAAATAGCAGAAAAAGTAATACAGGAGGAGTTAAGTAGATTAGACAGAGGAAAAGCAAGTGGTCCTGATGAAATTTCATGTTGGGTACTACGAGAATGTGCAAAGGAGTTAAGTAAACCATTATTTTTAATTTTCAAGAAATCCTTGAGTCAAGGTAAACTACCTGATATTTGGAAAAAAGCAGATATTGTCCCCTTATTCAAGAAAAGAAATAGACAAAATCCACTCAACTATCGACCAGTATCACTGACCAGTGTTGTAAGCAAGGTATTAGAAAAGCTTATAAGAAAAGCTTGGGTAAATCATCTAGAAGAACACAGTATGATAACAGAAAGACAGTTTGGTTTCAGAAAAGGAAAATCATGTGTTACTAATCTGTTGAGCTGCTATGACAGAGTAACAAACACAATACAGGAAAGGGAAGGATGGGTGGACAGTATCTATTTAGATTTCAAGAAAGCTTTTGACACAGTACCACACCAAAGACTTTTATGGAAACTGTAACATCAAGGAGGAATTCGAGGCAAACTGTTTTGTTGGATGCAAGACTTTCTCATAAAAAGAGAAATGAGAACAGTACCAAGAGGAAACTACTCATCATGGAAAGAAGTGACTAGTGGAGTACCACAGGGTTCAGTCCTGGCACCAATCATGTTTTTAGTGTATATAAATGATATAAACAGTAACACTGGAAATGTGAGCTATCTGAATATGTTTGCAGATGATACAAAAATACAAAGGAGAATTACTAACACAGACTCTTGTAAAGAGCTACAAGAAGAATTAAATTAACTTCATGAATGGAGTAGTACATGGCAAATGGAATTCAATGTGGACAAGTGTCATGTAATCAAGTTTGGTAAAAGTGGAAAAAGACCTGATTGGGATTATAAGTTTGGAAATAAAACCCTATACACATCAGGAAGAGAGAAAGACCTAGGTGTGATTATCAATAACAGACTATCTCCGGCTGACCACATCAGCGAGAAGGTACGGAACACTGCTTGCAAATATGAGAATAGCATTCACATACATAAATGAAGACATGCTAAGAAGGATAATAACATCATTCATTAGACCAACCCTGGAATATGCATCAGTAGTCTGGAGTCCTCATCTCAAAAAGCACATAGACAAGATTGAAAAAGTTCAAAGGGCCGCTACAAGATGGATACCAAGCTTAACCCGCCCCGTCCTGTCGACGTATGGGTACGTTGCAACGATTTGGATTTGTCAGTCCCGGCGACGTACCAGTACGTCGTGCAACTGCAAGGTCCCTAATTTGCACAATTTTTAATTTTTGCTCATGATTTTTCGTATGTATACACGGGACACCTTCCTCTATTCCTCTACAAGATGCCAAGCAGGGATAATGCCTTACACCGCATAACCTCCCCCCTCCCCCCCTCACGCCATTGTCTTGGCAAAGGACCTGTTACCAGTGATCTGGCTAGTAAAGATATTCAGGGCCAGAGTGATTCCCCAATCGATGACAATGTGGAGGACAATGTTTACATAGCATTAGAAGAAGAAACAGCCAGAAATAATGATCAGGTAATGTTGCAAAAAAAGGTCAGGTATGGTGATTAGTTAGTGAGTGAAACAATGCTTATAATGCCTTTATTACTGCTTGAAAACCAATATACTCTCATACTACATATACATTCGTACCAAGTAAATAAATAAATACCGTTTATGAGTGGATAAAATAGTTACCCTCCCATAGAACTCGTTTTCTTTTGTGCCAGCATGTTAGAAAACCCAGTCAGGTAAGGAGGAACTCCTACCTGGATTGGGTATTTTAAACCTCAGGTGAGCGATTTCTCTATGAATTTTCGATGTTTCTCACCAAAAGCGAAGGTTTTAGCCAAAAAAAAAATTTTCGAAAATACCTCGGGACTGAGGGATGTCGGAGGTGCAGAAAACCTCGGGGCGTGACGGGTTAAGGGACCTAAGCTACGAAGAAAGACTAAATAAACTGAATCTACCAACACTACAGGAGAGAAGGAAAAGAGGTGACATGATAATCCTACATAAGTGCATATCAGGGAAGGAGAAAATAGACATAAATGATTACTTAACATATGGAGAAGCATCAGCAAGAAGACACTGCAAAAAACTGCATAAGAAGAGAGGTGATAAAGACGTAAGGAAATTCAGTTTCCCAAACAGAGCAATTGATCAATGGAATGCACTACCAAATGAAATAGTGTGTGTCAAAACAATTCACAAATTTTAGGATATGTACGATAAATATGGTTTAAGACACGGGACAGTACGAGCTTGACTCATTCCTGTAAAGGTACATTTAGGTAAGAACAATTAGGTAAGAACACACACACACAGATAGGTACAGGTGATTTTATACTAAAGATGCAGGGTGATGAATGTAAACGCTGATTATAAAGTAAATACTGTCCATCTGTTGACATAATTATATGGTCAGTGTCTGTGACCGAATATATGCTCAGCTCATCATATCCAGCTGTCTGGTAACACACACACACACACACACACACACACACACACACACTTCGTTTGGTAACACTCTCGCCTAGCATCTGCTAAGACGGGGGTTGGCGCTTTGCTCGGGATGCGAAAAGTTTCACTGACGAAGCGGGTGGTTACTGTCCCCCTTGAGCAAGAGGATGGATGTGTGCGTGTGTGAATGTCAACGCGTTGCCCTTAGATCGGACTGTAAGAGCTTTCAGCTCTCTTCCGGGAGGGTAAAATGCTGATTATCACAACCTTCATATGATCCTGACCGACCCGGTGAATAACACACACACACACACACACACACACACACACACGTCTCATTCTCTTTTTATACGGAGAAGAGTGGATATACCTAGGGAATAAGTTATGGCCCCAGCCCATGATGCCGGTATTTAACCGTGCCCATTTCATTTATGGCAAGCTTAAATTTAGCTTTAAAGTAGAGTCACTTCCTGACTAAACTATTGGAGGTGATATTTTGAAGGGGTCCTAAGAATGAACAAGATGAGACTTGTACAATTCTGGAATGACGTCTAACAGAATACTATCTTCATGCCCTTTTCCTTTTCTTTTAATTTATATTAGATCAGCTGTTAACGAAAACAGACAGATGACATACAGTATGAATCTCCATGTAGAGTGGAAGATGTGACTGTGTAAACTGATACACTTCTCTCTCGCTTTGCCATGTTGACAAAACCCTAAAGGAGATTTCACTTTGTTAACTTTTACTAATTTCAGTTAACACATTGGATCACACTGCAAGACAGAAGCCTTCCAATAATCATTACAGCTGACTCCTAGTTGCTTAAATTAAGCATTTCCGAAGCATCAGAATTAGGAACAGTTATTTTCATCACTGACGACCATTAGCAGTTGTAATAGACAATGGAATTAATGATCCAATGTCAGGAGATGAGGGAGCTTTTCATGGTTTTGATCTTTGAAACAACAAAGGGAAGGACGGTGATGGAAAAGGAATAAGAGAAAGAGAGAGAGAGAGAGAGAGAGAGAGAGAGAGAGAGAGAGAGAGAGAGAGAGAGACAGACAGACAGACAGACAGACAGACAGACAGAGACAGAGACAGACAGACAGACAGACAGAGAAGTGAGGAGGGAAAGAAAGAGAGAAGAAGACTTTGCAAGGGGTGAGAAAAAAACGAAGAGGATTAGAAAAGAAAACGGTATTGGAGAATGAGGAAAAACATAGTTTTACGCCTGGGAGAGTTATGTTTTTCACGGGTAAAAATTTCATTACAAGAAAACTGTTACTGTTGTCTTATTTGTATTCACAGCATATGCGTTACACGTATGTAGACACGGCTGCATATAAGTAGCATAAGTAGTGCATACGAATAAGATAGTATATGCTCTACATACACATAAGATAGCAGCATAAGTGGAAGGGTAAGAAAATTATGAACAATAAGAAAAGGAACACTCACATTATGTAATACCCTAACTCACCAAAATTTCTTAGAGTTAAATATTTGATTGCCCTGTAACCTTAACCCTCAACCGACTGCTCTCTAAATGGAATTACTTTATTCTTGCCTAACCTTTAACCCTTTCACTACGATTGGTCAAAATTAGATTGGTGTTGTTTGAGCTGATCGAGCGTTGTGACCCTGACTTTGATATTGCCCAATTACCTTGACCTTTGACTGATTGCTCTCAAAATATAATCCCTTTTATTATTTCCCTAAACTTGAACCCTTCCACAAAATCATGGCTAATTGCATAAAAACTGTTGAAACTGACATTTTCGTGTAACCATGAACTTTGACCTATACCTTGTCAATTAATTTAATGACACAAGCACCTGATTTTAAGTATGACCTTGCCGTGTGACCTTGACTTTGACATTTGTCTCAAAATCGAATCACTCGGCCCTTACCTAACCCTCAACCCTTCCACTATGTTTGGTCTATATTGAAAAAGAAAAACCTTTATGGTTGATAATGCAAAGCCAGATTTGACCTACATTTGTGATCAGTTTGGTCCACACACACACACACACACACACACACACACACACACACACACACACACACACACACACACACACACACACACACACACACACACACACACACACACACACACACACACACACAAACACACAGCAATATGAATTAGGTCTTTTATTACTGAATAATATAACTGAATACGTGAAACTAATTACGCACATCCGTCTCTTTTTTTCTTTTTTTTTCTTTTTCATAGTAGCGAAAGCCGGGGGAATATTAAGCCAAACTGGATTGAATCTTTGATGCAATTAATTACGAGAGTGGAGCATAAACTGGACTGGCTGTTTTCCAGCTCTGAGTCCCATCCAAATGCCTTTCGGCAAATAGCGGCTAATTACTATAGCAATTCACAAATGCATTTCCCATTCCGCCCATGGTTTCTGTTTGCACTCTTCCGAGTTATCCCTGGTCACTTCTCTCTCTCTCTCTCTCTCTCTCTCTCTCTCTCTCTCTCTCTGTCGAAGTAACTGGATAACCAGCATGGGATTTGGTGGCCTTCCCCTAGCTTTTTGCTAGACCCTCTCCCCTTAATTGTCTGTGCATGCAACTGACTATTATTATTATTATTATTATTATTATCATTATTATTATCATTATTATCATTATTATTATTATTATTATTATTATTATTATTATTATTTGGGGGAAGCAGCCTAGGTATATAGATAGATAGACAGAATAATAATAATAATAATAATAATTAGTAGTAGTAGTAGTAGTAGTAGTAGTAGTAGTAAGCGGTGGATGAATCAGTAGAGAGGTGGCCTGCAGTCATAATGGACCCAGTTTCGAATCCCCGCTGGAGCAGAGAACAGTTTAAGGATCTGAATCTCATAAAAGCAGACTTATCTACCAGAAGACCCGCCGACATATAAAAGTACCCCGGTAATACCAATTCACCAGTCCAATATGAAGCAGGCCAAGCACGTATTCAATATGGATGGTGGGTGTTAGCTCCGAAGTGGTGACATTCGGAGGTGTATGGTATCCAAGTGGACTACTGGGCCTCGGGAGCAGGCTGTGAAGGGTATGCCCTGAGTCAGACACATAAAAAAAGTAGTAGTAGTAATTACAATAATGATAAACTCTCCATGTCGATTTCGATAAGAAAATCCATAATTTCTATTTATTATGTCTTAATCCTTCCCTCTTCATAATGGTAATCCTTAGCTTAGGGGACACAGCTCGGGCAGAAAGGGTTAGAAACCATCGCCATTATACCCTTCATTACGATCAGGTCTGTTTTACTTTATGCTGCCACAGTCAGATCGACATATTAAACAAAAGGAAGATTTCGTGGTCAATGGGTTATAATTTTTTCCATCAATCTTTTTCGTACGATTAAGCCTTTTTAATTCTCTTATGGTTCCGTTGGACTACTTCACTGAGTTTAGGATAGGCCTTCTATAGAGCTAGATATATCTGACATACATTGATTTGGCGGGTATGGGATGAGTTCTGAGGTGCATGGGACATGGAAGGATCAAAATAGGAACGGAGATCAAAAGGTTGCGTGAAGGATTGTGTAGGGGTAAGAGAATGAACAAGATCTGAAACCTTGGGTAAGTTTGACATCATTCAGTACCTTTCGGTGCTCTGACAATCCAGTATAGAAAACTTATCCAATACTATATATCTGCAAAATATATTAGTATGGTTTTTGCACCATATTTCTTCATTCACTGGGAAGAGATTAATCATTTCATTGTAGCTGGCATTTCTTCATTTTTGTGTACAGTAGAAAAAAATGGTAAAAAAAAAAAAAAGGTTTTGCTTTAATAAACATATTTTATGTAAAGTTGTGTAATATAGTGCACCGTATACATTTCATTTACCTCTGTCGTGATTAACAACCTTAAAGTCTTCAATGGAAGATACAAAACATTCTCTCCCAAAGTTTTCCAGTGAACGCTAAATGTATACCTTAGTACTATGGGGAGAGTACACACCCCAGTATGCGAAATGAATATCTATAGGACTACCTCAAGCAGGCAGTGACTGGACTGACTTATCTGACTACTTCCACAAGCGACAGACCTAGGAAGGTGCTGGGAATGACTTCAAAGATGAGGTGCAAGTGAGTAAATATCACAATTCAAAATAATATTTTGGGGGGTTTCTAAATCCCCCAAGGTTAACAAGGTGAGATGCAGGATAGTTGACGAGAGGTAGAGAGAATGAAAAAAGGTGCATCGCGAAATAAAGAAGATCGGATAAGAAAGGATAAAGTATGATGTCAGAACAAAAGAATGAGAAGGACACTGAAAATAAGCTGCCAATATATGATTTGAATCAAATCAGTTTTTCTCTACCAATGAAGCAGTTTATCTGACGGTTGTTTTTGTTAATTGTCTCTTATTACAAATTAAGAATTCTTGTGATCGGTCATATGATAATGTTAACATGATTACTTGCCTTTGCGGTCTATGCTGAACTACTGCATTGTTCGTATAATTAGATACTTTAGCCATTTCATGCTTTGTTACAGAGTACCGCAATGATAAGGTGATGACAATGAAAACGTTTGTGAATTAATGTAGCCACATACAATCACTGCACTTGGTCAGAAAGGGATATTTTTGCTGGCTTTGTCAAACCTGGACTCAGCTCCCCTGCCACCCCGAAACCCAACGCCACCGTCCGTCAAACTTACCCGGGTCAAAACCCGGGTAGCAAAGTCACAAAAACTTTTATTGTGAAACTTTCCAGAAAAACAGTGAAGGGCAAACAGATGGAGAACTCATATCATCTTAATTATTCTCTCGCTTTTTGGTGATTTTTTTTTTTTTTTAACAACATTTTCATTCTTTACTATGCTTCAAATATCGACGTGCAAGTAGGAATTATTTTACGTACTAGGGTATTTTCATTGTACTGCACAGCGGAAGTAAAGTAGCAGAGAATATGAAGGAGGAGAGAAGCGACAAGCTTAGATGGCAACGGTCCTAAGTGGCTCATGGCTATTAAAGCGAATATCCATTTACTGTCGGAGGTGTTATATAGTTAGATAAAATAATCTAACGGCAGCAAGAATACACTAAAGAAAGCGTCATCAGAGAAGAAGCATTAAGTATAGTTCAAAAATCAGAATTGATTTCGCTGATGAGATGAAGTTTACATTGAGCATTGTTACTCCAATTCTTTCGGTATTCCTTAACTAAAGAGGTTCTCAAAGGTTTTCACAACTTATACACACACTTGAACGTTTGATCTGACATATAAAATGATGCCCAGTGTAATAAAAGTTTTTCCGGCAAGTATTTACTGAAGTCATTTTCCTCAAGCCATATTAAAGAATGACTAAGGAAAAAGAATGCAAAGAAAATGGAAGTTGAGTCGAGGAAGGAATTTCTGAATTACGGAGATTTATGAGACATGCATGCAGGATCATGGGTTGAATCACTGTATAACCTTGATATACGAGGCATATATGCAGTGTTGGGGAGGGAGGGGAGGGGGGGCAGTTACTGTGTTACATAGATCTCTCAAACACACACGCCAATTTGCTTTTTTACTTATCCAAACAATTGCTTATTGAAAAAAAAAATAACAGAGCATGGAGACGAGTGCATCATACATTATTTACAAACCAGTCACTTAATTATCAGGGTTAATGATTGCATCATTAATATTATATCAAGTCAGTGGACATAAAGTATTTCTCTCACGAACTCTGTGCACTGAAAATATAGTGAACAAAACTTGGTTCTAGAAGAGAAGTCTGATTCCACAACTATACTCGGTTCCACGGAGTCTGACGCACTGATTTTGCCAGCTGAGGACAGGCGAAATTGGTAACACTGCGCCGTGTCCTCGGGCGGTGATTGGTCAATCTCCATCGTATTTGAACGTGCGCGAAATTGAATTTGTATTCCTGCCAACCTCCTCATTTATTTGTAAGATACAGAATTATACGGCTCCAGATTAATGCAATGACATCTTTAGTGATAAATATGTCCTTTTTAATTCATTAGAGATAAACCTGAACGACACTGATAACAAAACTAAGGCGCTACTGGACGCATACGGACAACAGTTAAGGACAGAAGCAGGGTTAATGATAATTATGATTTATTTGTTTATATTGTCATTTCACTATGATTAATTTCGTTCACACTTTACGCGGTTTAATTGTAGCGGCATGGTACAAGTTATTATTTTCTCATGGGGTTTGGTTTTATCTTTCCTTTATTCCGTCGTTAACAAATACTCGGTTCATTCTGCAATAATGTAATCCATTACTTTCCGGGTCTCTCTCTCTCTCTCTCTCTCTCTCTCTCTCTCTCTCATGATACTCTCTTATGAAATGGCTCAGGAAAATAAACAAACGTATTACTGGAAGAAAAAATTTTACTGAATCTATGAATACAAACAAAATAATGTAGCTCTGTAAAGCTACTGTTACCTATGAAGGTACTGAAAATGTGTGTTTACTGAGAACAGCATGTATTGACCCCAGTGAGATTGTGTGTGTGTGTGTGTGTGTGTGTGTGTGTGTGTGTGTGTGTGTGTGTGTGTGTGTGTGTGTGGTAGGTCTCCATATTATAATTGCAAATCATAATAGATAGATAGATAAATAGATAGATAGAGAGACAGATAGAAGCAGGGAGTCAGATGATTGAGAAGATGTTGTGTCTGCGAGAATCGAGCAGTGCTAAGCATGCTTACACACTCTTAACACTGAGGAAAGCTGCCAGTAAGGAGATGATGCAGTTAGCTGTCAGCAGTCCTCTCGTGAACAAAGATCCACGAGGAACACACGTGACACACCCCTGCTACACCAGATTTTAGGAAAGAGAGGGTAGAAGGAGACAAGCGACCCTAGAGAGAGGTCGAGACGGAGATTAGCCACCGAACAGGCTAGACAGAAGGAGACAAGCGACCCTAGAGAGAGGTCGAGACGGAGATTAGCCTTAGAACAGAGAGAGAGAGAGAGAGCGAGACAGGGAGGTAGCTACCCGGGACTTATACTCTTTCCATGTGAGAAACCTGTTTAATATTTCTAAGACAAATAAAAATAGTCCCATACTATTCTTTACCTCTCCCGTCACTACATGACATCTGGTGGGGAAACTACTACAAGATATAAAAGCTGCTCGACCACAAGTCTAAAATATACGCCTCTACAAGCAAATACAAAGTCGCTGCTTTATGATACAAAGTCTTTATGACATTTGGTGGCAGCGAACGTATACGAACCTCGTCTACGAATCAACATTAAATTCCTACAAAATATCAAGATTGAAAACAACCAACAATATCAGCTCCTCACAGTATTCTCTCCATCCTGCCCCCTCCGTCTCCCAGATCATTACGCTGATGCAGAGGTCAAGAGATCACTCGACGCCTTGCACGTAGCTTAACGACAAACCAGCAAATCTGCGGACATCGTCTCCGAATTAAAAGCAAATTTCTACAAAAGCAACCGGGACTACAAGATTATCTTCAGTTCTACATTGAATCCTACAAAATACAGCCTACAGTGCAAATAGTCTTCATCCTACAACGAGTAAATCACAAGAAAAAAAGGACCAAGAATACATCAAGAAAGAAAGAAAACAAACAAACAAACAAACGGGGAGTGAGAGACGACTCACAGCTCATAACCACCAGACCTCACCCTCCTCTCTCTGCTACATCCACCCAACCCCCACCGCTTACGCAGATGTGAAGAGGTCAGGACGACGAAGCAAACACCAAGTCCATATTCACAACTCATCTTACTCACTCGTCTTCACTCAAGTTACTCATCGCTACTCATTCACTCACCACAGCTACCAGTGTGGGAAGTTGAGGTCATCAAGCGTGCTTGCTGAACAGACGCCACGTCAGTCAACACACCACCTGCACCACCACTCACACCACGGTAAAAATTAGTGAGTTACATAGTTACTTCATTCATACAATACACAGTGATAGACAATAAGCTTCTGCACAAACATATAAAACGTGTTGTATAGTTACAACTTAAATTCATATACCTACTTCAATTATCTTCATAATTCAATCATTAATTACTTGCACCAACAATAAATATTCTACACTGTATATATTCACTGCCAACGAGTGTTACCATTTATACCTACATAAAATACGTGTTTCATACATACAACTATACATTATTATATCTACAAAGTAATAAAGAAGATATACCATCACAGTTACTCAGTGAGCGATTAAAAGAACTGTATTAAACATTTATTAATTAAAGCTACCTAGTGGAAACAGATAAATTAAATTACAAGGTAAACTAGAAAAAAAAAAAAATGGCCAACACAAATGCCGTTAGCAAGAGTGAACATCTTCAACACAATCGTGAAGACAATGATTTCCACACAGTGCTGACACACATATTACCCACGATAGGTACAGGTGAACAACAAGTCAGTGTGTATAGTTAATACTGTATATAGTGTATATATATATATTTTTATATAAAAAACAAAATATGGGACTATATAATATCATTTTATACTCTCTGTGCAATATACACTAAACTTTAAAAAAGTATCCCAAGGAAATTAACCAGTAATTATGCAACCATGAACAAAAAGGAAAAAAGCGTACACAAGCAAAGAGAAACAAACTATAGAAAATCAATACATACCAAAAAAAAAAAAAAGAAAAAAAAAAGAAAAGAAAAGAAAGGAAAGAAAGAAAGAAGAGTGAGAAAGAAAAAAGAGAATTAGAATAAGATCACATAACAAACAAATGAAAATAAGTGTAAATGTTACTACATATGCCAAAATATCACATAAACTACAAACAAAAAAGCAAATTGTTGTCTCCACAAACAAGTGGCATGACACATCATCACTATCATCGACCGCAGCATATGTTAGGACTGCAGTTATTACAATTATGTTACTCCATATTATAATTATGTAACTACAAACAATATGTACCAATTTATGTAACAGTTGCATTAACAAGATGTAACTTTTATGTAACTTTAACTACAATTTTGTAACTACAAACGATATGTAACAATTATGTAACGACAAACGATTGCATTATGTTACACTAACTACAATTATGTAACTACAAACGATATGTAACAATTATGTAACGACAAACGATTGCATTATGTTACACTAACTACAATTATGTAACTTTTATGTAACTTTAACTACAATTATAAAGCCAAGACACTTATGTCAGAGTTGCATTAACAAAATGAAACTACAATTATAAGGCCAACACAATTATGCATTAACACAATATAAGTCATACAATTATAGCACAATTCTGTATTACCAGTATCATCATACAAGTTAGGTGAAATATTAGACATTACTAAAGTGATAACTCAAATATGTAATGTATAACCTAGCAGTATTACCATTGCACAATTATATGCGTACGTCTGTTGTACATGCACGTCTTACAAAGTGTTATACAACAATCATTGCATTTATTCAAATATGTATACAACTTATTTAAAATGTAATATTACTGAATAATCACTATTTACTATGAATAATATATGTATACAATAGTCATACAATTATGTTACTTTACAATATTATGTATTTCACTTAATTAGCTTATAAGTTCATTATAATGTGTATGTAGTATGTATTAATATGTTATAACTATTAAATGTCGATGGTACGCCATTTTTGCGCGGCCGAGCAATGTGGTAGGTCTCCATATTATAATTGCAAATCATAATAGATAGATAGATAAATAGATAGATAGAGAGACAGATAGAAGCAGGGAGTCAGATGATTGAGAAGGTGTTGTGTCTGCGAGAATCGAGCAGTGCTTAGCATGCTTACACACTCTTAACACTGAGGAAAGCTGACGACGGCGGCCAGTAAGGAGATGATGCAGTTAGCTGTCAGCAGTCCTCTCGTGAACAAAGATCCACGAGGAACACACGTGACACACCCCTGCTACACCAGATTTTAGGAAAGAGAGGGTAGAAGGAGACAAGCGACCCTAGAGAGAGGTCGAGACGGAGATTAGCCACCGAACAGGCTAGACAGAAGGAGACAAGCGACCCTAGAGAGAGGTCGAGACGGAGATTAGCCTTAGAACAGAGAGAGAGAGAGAGAGAGCGAGACAGGGAGGTAGCTACCCGGGACTTATACTCTTTCCATGTGAGAAACCTGTTTAATATTTCTAAGACAAATAAAAATAGTCCCATACTATTCTTTACCTCTCCCGTCACTACATGACATCTGGTGGGGAAACTACTACAAGATATAAAAGCCGCTCGACCACAAGTCTAAAATATACGCCTCTACAAGCAAATACAAAGTCGCTGCTTTATGATACAAAGTTTTTATGACGTGTGTGTGTGCTCACATTAATCATAATTAACAAAAGCTAAGCATATCTAAGGTAAAGTTGTATATTTAGGTCTCCATATCACTTTCCTCTTCACTGGGATCGTCCACACTACTTTCGTCAGATGCCACATTAATTACAAAGTTTTAAACATTATGATCTTGTGCAATGTCCTTGGCCCTGAATTCAGCCTCAATTTTTATTGTGTGGTCGATGCATTTCCGCCAATGTTCAGATGTTCTGTTGTTGATTGCCTCGTAGGCTATTTGCCAAATACTCTTCAGGCACTGGTTACCATTAGAGTTTTTCTGTTTCACTTCAGTTTTCACCTGTGCCCAAATTAGTTCAATGGGGTTCAGCATGCAGTGGCAGGGGGGTAGCCTGAGTACTCTATGTCCGTGACCAATATTTCGACTCTGACTTCCATATTTGTGTTGGGACCGTTGGAACTTTCTGTCAGAGCCTGTGTGTTGCTCTGTACTTGCAGTGCAGGTGGCGGTAGTATTAGTGGTAGTGGTAGTAGTAGTAACAGTGGTGGTAGTAGTAGTATTACTACTTGTTGTTGCTGTAGTAGTTGTTGTTGTTGTTGTGGTGGTGGTGGTAATGTCATGCTGGGTCCATGCATGTTGTCCAATAAATACCTGCCAACAAATCTTTATTTCAGGCAACACATCCTAAGCAGGAATATATTAAAAATAAACGAAAAACCTACAGATGAACCCGTCAATCGTAAAGATTATACTATATATAAATAATTTCATACTTCTAACAAGTATAGGAAACCTATGCAATATTTGACTCCTGTGCTGCTTTCTGTTATAATATAGGTCATCAATTATGCAGTGTTTATGGCACTATTTTAAAAAAGGATTTTGGGCAGTCAAGTCTTTTGACATGGTTATTACAACAGCTTCATAAATTATAAAGGATGCTTATGTAATGTCTATATAACACAACTAAGAAAATCTACAGATATTTTTTGCTCCTTTCTGTTATCCTACCAGCCAGGGCTACGTAAGTTGAGCAGGCGTTTGCAGCTAGCCTACAGGCCATATTCGGGCGCTATCACACCCTTCGCAAACATGGCCTACTGTCCCGCTCGCTGTTACCTCTACACCAGCACTGCTATTAACTGATTGTACTAATTCGTATAATCGCTCTTCCTTATTACTATTTATTACCAACAAGTAATGGAACTACAACCCACGATGAATATTAACACGACGGAAGAGTACAGAAAGTATTTGCTTGGGAACAATTTTTGAATTATGAACTGTACATAGCATCATCACACACTACGATTAAGTTAGGACTAAAGTTAGGACTAAAGATACCAAAAATTCTTACAGTAGATGAGGTAATGAAGGGCATGGTGTAGACTGTGACAGTGTAGTAGTAAAGGAAAAACATTCGAGCCTTCAAAGGACCTACGAAACCACCTTGCTCCGAACGTCTGAATTCCCGCGACAATCGCCAACACTTGTCCGTATGCGTCCAGTTGCGACTTTACTTAGTTTTGTTATCAGTGTCGTTCAGATTTATCTCTAATAAATTAAAAGGGACATATTTATCATTAAAGATATCATTGCACTAATTTATATCTTTATAATCCTGTATCTTACAAATAAATGTTGGGGGTGGCAGGAATACAAAGTCAACAGGGCACACGTTCAAACACAACGGAAATCCACCAATCACCGCCCGAGTGCATCGCGCAGTGTTACCAGATCCACCTGTCCTCGGCTTGCAAAATCAGTGCGTCAGACTCCGTGGAACCGAGTGTCTGGAGTCAGTCTTTTTCATTTATCAGGTACTAATTTAGTGTCCATACTGAACCTGTATTACGTAGGGCAAAGTGATTCTTAATCTTAAACGTCTCTTGATAAAACAAAAATGTGGAATACATATATATATATATATATATATATATATATATATATATATATATATATATACATATATATATATATATATATATATATATATATATATGTGTGTGTGTGTGTGTGTGTGTGTGCATATATATAGATAGATAGATAAATAGATAGATAGATAGATAGATGTAATACTTATTTAATTATGCAAGGAAGAAGGAACCAAAGGCCAAAGGCCTCCAAATTGCTCCCTCCAAGGAAAAAAACAAAAACAAGATAACAGAAAACCATATTCAAGATGCATTCATTTCTAGCTGCCTGGACAGACTACGTTCAAAAGACTGAAGATAACAGGCATTAAGAAAAAAAGACAGAGGGAGGCAGTTCCAGAGATGACCTGTCCATACATGAAGAACTGGGAGTAGCAGTCAACTCTTGCATTAGACAGTTGGACAGAAAAGGGATGAGAGTTTGTTCCTAGACCGGTGCTTTGTGCCCGCCTTAGTGGTGGAGGGATGCAAGCAGACAGTTCAGAGGAGCAGCGACCATTAACGTAACGACAGAAAAGATTTAAAAAGGCAACAGTTAGGCGAAGAGCCAGTAATTGAAGGAAGCCAGTAAGAGGAGGAGAGATAATGAGATAAGAAGTCTTTGATTCCACCCTGTTGAGAAGAGCTATATGTGGGGAACCTCCCACACATCAGTGTTGTACTCAACACAGGGGAGAATGAAAACCGTGTACAAAGTCAAGAACTTTGCAGAGATAAAGAAGGTATGGAGTCGCCTTGTAAAAGCAGATTTTACAAGAGAGGTAATATGTTATTTTCAACGTCAGTCCCGACAGAATGAAACCCTAAGTATGTTTAAAGATTATGCAGGACTGAGCTGGATATTGTTAAAAAAAAATAGAGGGTACTCCTGCAGAAGAATTTGTTTGGGTGATAGATGTAAGAACTGAGTTTTTGATGCCGTAAAAACAATTTTATTTTTACCTCAATCAGAGGTATGAGCCAAGTCCGACATAGGTGTGCCATTGCCTCATCCTTTGTTTGTTGAAGCAACTGCTGAGATAAATGCTGCGGGAAGCGAATGAAAAGTGAAAGTGGATCATCAGCATGTGAGTGGATAGGGTGAAATGTACAGTCGCCAAACTTTCCACCTGGGCCACATATCCGCGAGAGGTAGGTAACGGGTGCTGGCAACAGCGTGTCTGTTTGATCGTGTGTACACACAACAAAAAAAACTATCGTTACACCTTCTGCGCGATATAAAATGACACACGAATGAAGGTTTTTGATAACAGCCTCCTCCACTGGTATCCCTGCGTGTGTTTGTTGCATATTTATTATAAGCTATAGCCATTGCTTCTCCCATGCATATTTCTACCTCGTCCTATTTGGCAACTCATCCACTGTCAGGCTTACCAACCCTAGCGAGACAGCCAGGTTGTTCAGTATGAAACACATCGGACCCCCCTGTAACGATAGTTTTTTTGCTGTGTGTACATGCTCTACGAAAGTTCGGATCATCAGCTCTCGTCTTCCGTAGTGAACCTCAGTCAGAGTTCATCCCAGTATTCAGTCGACAATTTTTAGCCGACTGAATTTCAAAGGAACTTCCTGAAAGTATTGGATAATGCGAGCACAGAAAACAATAAGTAAAATAATCAAAGACCGCTTCTTTACATATATTACATATTTATAAACGTATTCTTTTTCATTATTACACGATAAACCCATGGCCCATCACTTAATCATTACGTGGATCACTGTGCCTGGAATGCAAACACGGCAATTGTTTTAATAGTTGATATGTATTAAATATGTGAGACAGTACTGTGGGTGACGTGGTAGTTAACGCTTCCGCCAGCCGATCCGTGTGACGCGGTTCCATCCCCGTCAGAAGAGATGGGTTTCTCCTATTAAACACCAGACCCTTATCTTATGACCTAGGTCTTAGTAGCAGCCAGTCAGGAACCAGCATCACATATCCTCGCACCCCAGGCCTCACGGCCGTATTCTTAAACATTTCCTTCCCTTGTAGAGGCATGGGAAGGAAATCTTTAGCTGAATTGGTATTCTTAAAAAATTCCTTCCCTTCCTGAGCCGCTCGATGGGGAAGATTTTTCCTCTGGTCAGCAGAAATTATTGGAACTTGAAGGAATTCCTTGACCCGTCTCTTCAAAAATTCCTTCATAAGTTTTGTGCTATCTGTTGTGATTCATTTTCATACATATATTTAAAATGTTGACGAAAGATACTGCATAATTTTATTGATGCAGTTTACAACGCTGTACTAATGTGTAAGCGCTATTTGTGTCTCTTTAAAAGTGTTACCCATGTCGGCTGAGATAATTAGCCAGGCATAAACAGAGCAGACGACGTACTACCTTCGATATTAATCCAGTCTTATATGATCTGACACTGACAAATCTTATACATTATGGCCAGGGTCACACGCGGAGTCTTTTCAAGAAATATTTTGGTTGTTAATTTGCCCGAAAATGGAAAATCTGCCCTCAAGGTCACAAATGTGGCTCGGCTCATGTCTTCAGCTGGATAAAAACAAGTGAGCGCCGCCATGCGAGTACACGAGACTGACGTTAACAAGAGATTCTTACGCTTACTAATAACAACATTAAGCATAATAATATTCCCCGAATATAATTTATTATCAAAATGTTGTCTTGAGGAGTGAACACCGCTGCGGTGTTGGCCAGAATGGCATTTATGGCTGAATACATACCAACAGTATGGATGTGGTGGCGACCTCTCACATCTCAAATGTGTTGTGCTTTCATTATCCTGCACGAGATATGCGTGTTTTGATGTATTAGTTTATAAATACAAAGCTCCACAAAACCAAATATCAGCAGGATGTGTCATTTTAGTTTAACAGGGTTGCCAACCTGACCATTTTTCCTTTCCTTCCAAGGAAATCTTTAATCATACTGAAGGGAAAGAAAAATCCTTCAAAGGGAAGGAAAAGTTTAGGGAAGGAATTATTTTTAAGAATATGGCCGTCAGTGACGGGCACTAAAGCGCCTAGGTTCGTGGGATTAAACAAAAAATCAGTGTTCCAGCCTGTAATAATAATTTCATGTTCGTTATGTTGCATTTACCAATCACATGAGTACCATCACAGGCAATGGTGATATAAATGTCCCAACAATTCATGAATCAATAGCGGTTGTACTTTAAATGACTGGAAGCTTTTGCATACTGTGATGGAGAGGTGGTGACTTCATCTTGCAATTATGTGAGACAATGTTGTCCGGTGAATAACCGATAAGCGTGTAAATGTGTGACCTCACACAAAAGCCGCACCGCTCACAATCAATTTTCCTTGTAATATGGAATTTAGTCATTCGTTAGATAAATGGACTATACAGGTGTGCTGTAATGACCATAAACATATGAAATATGATAAGGTAAGTCATTATCATAGCTGATATAATAGCCACATTCGACAACAGTATGCATAAACTCTTTGCCTGTTGAGGTGACAGTATTTTAACCTGCTACCTCCTACACATAAAAACATCTACATGAAGTATTACCAACGAGGAAATAAGCAACCGTTAACAGTGTCTGAACATCATCCTAATGTTTACTGGTCAGTGCCATTCATGATGTGAATATGGCTGATAATCTTACTTGTAACTGGACGTAGATGTTAGGTAAATGCAATCCTCTTCAACCTATACTATTAAGGGCATAAAGTGATAAACCTATGAAATGGAATTACACATATAACGAGAGAGTGAGAGAGAGAAAAAGGCTTGGAGCAATTCCAGTATATAGTGCATCAAAATGTTATGGTAACAATGTAAAAACAACATCTATCTATCTATCTATATACCTAGGCTGTTTCCCCCAAGGAAAGGGAGGTAGCCGAGACAGGACGACACACTCCCCATATACTCATCCATTCAAACACATTCATTCGCATCTTAGCCCCAAGGGGAGAACGGACAGATCCTCACCGCACCACACCGCACAGGGGTCAACTGCGCAATGCAATCAGTGACATCCGCAGCAGGGCCCGACAGCAGAGCTGGTTTACCCCTGCCACATCATAACAGACCCATCCCCTTACCCGCACCTGACCTAACTAGCTGATCAGACCAAATGCGGGAGAATATCCCCTCAGGGCTGTGTCATCACTTATTCATTCACAATTTCTCTCCATTTATTTCTGTCACGCACAGCCACTCTTCCTTGCTCAACAGACATCCCTCTCGCATCCAGTGCTCTCTTCACACTGTCCATCCATCCTATTCGTGGTCTTCCTCTCAGCCTTACACCTCTCACATCAGATATAGTTATCTTTTTCACCAATCGCTCATTATCCATTCTCTCCATATGCCCAAACCATCGCAACACCCTCTGCTCAACTCTACCAGCCATCTCCCGAACAACTCCAGTTCTCCTTCGCACTTCATCATTTCGCACTCGATCCATACACGTCACTCCACACATACTCCTCCTACACCTCATCTCCATTACATTCAAACTTTTCCTCTCTGCTACACTCATATTCCACGTTTCAGCCCCATATAACGCAGTCGGTACCACAACACCTTCATACAACATTTTCTTTACATCCATTCTAAGCAAACGACATCTAAACACTTTTTTCATTCCTCCCAGCACCTTTCCTACTTCATTTATTCTAAACTTCACTTCTGCATCTATTCTTCCATCCACAGCAACATGTGACCCTAGATATTTAAAACACTCTACCTCCTCAAGCAACTCGCCATTCAAAGCTATATTCATCCCCCTACCATCTACCAACCTCTTACACTTCATCACTTTACTCTTATTCTCATTTACTTTCAATTTCCTCCTTTCACACACCCTTCCAAACTCCTCTACCAACTGTCTCAATCTCTCCTCTGAATCAGCCACCAGTGCAGTATCATCTGCAAACAGCAGCTGCTTCAGATTCCACTCTCCACCATCAACATTCACCAGACTCAGACCTCCACCTAAAACTCTTGCATTCACCTCCCTTACAACACCATCCATGTAAATATTAAACAACCAAGGCGACATCACACATCCCTGTCGCAGCCCCACTCTCACAGGAAACCAGTCACTCACAGCATTTCCCACTCTTACACACGCTCTACTATTTACATAAAAACTTTTCACCCCTTTTAGTAACCTACCATCAAGTCCATACAATCTTAAACAGTCCACAAAACCTCCCTATCAATTCTATCATACGCTTTCTCTAAATCCATGAATGCCCAAAACACATCCTTGCCTTTCGCTAAATACTTTTCACACACTTGTCTCACAGCAAACACCTGATCCACCCATCCCCTCCCTCTCCTAAAGCCACACTGCTCTTCACCAATCACTCCCTCTGTACCCTCTCTAACTCTCATAATTAACACTCTACCATAAACCTTACCTACAACACTCAACAGACTTATACCCCTAAAGCTAGTACATTCATACTTATCACCCTTGCCTTTATACAACGGGACCACACAAGCACTTGCCCAGTCAATTTGCACCATACCTTTCACAAAGCACACATTCAACAATCTTACTAACCAGTCAACAATGGTCACTCCACCACCTTTCAGGCATTCCACAGCACACCCATCCATACATGCAGCTTTCCCTGTTTTCATCTCCTTTATTGCCTTCTGCACTTCCTCTTTCGTGATCAAAGAATCATTCAACTCTCCCAACACATTTATTCCTTGCACCCTTCCATCTGCCACAGTCTCAGCCACCCTTTCCTCCTCTACATTTAACAATCTTTCAAAATACTCTGCCCATCTCTTCCTTACTGCAGCCATCTCAATTAACATCCTTCCATCCTCTGCTTTTACTCGTTCTTCCTTCCCAGACTCTCCCTTTCGCACCCTTTTCACCTGCTTCCAAAATATTTTCTTATTCTGTTGAAAATTCTCTGTAAGCCGCCTACCCCACCTCTCATCTGCTGCCACTTTAGCATCACGCACAGCCCTTCTCGCCCTATTCCTCATTTCCTTATACCTTTCATATGACATCTCATCCTTCCTCTGCAGCAACACTTCATATGCACGTCTCTTCTCAGCCACAGACATACTTACTTCCTCGCACCAACATTCACTTCCTTTTCTTACACCACCACCCACACATCTCACACCACACACCTCTTCTGCATGCCCCACCACAGCACTCTTAAACAACTGCCATTCCTCCTCTACACTGCCATTTTCCTGATCTTTCAGTGCGTTCCACTCATCTTTCAATTTCTTCTGATACTCTATCTTTTTCTCTCTTTTATCCAACTCACTCACTTTCAAAACCTCCATGCCACACCAAACCCTCCTAGCTCTCACCCATCTCTTACCTACTCTTAACTTTCCCTCCACCAGGTAGTGGTCAGACATACCTCCACCCTCCCCTCTCAGAACTCTCACATCCAACAATCTTCCTATTACATTCCTAGACACAACCACATAGTCCATCAAAGCTCTATCAACAACCCTTCCACCCTCCTGTCTCAACCATGTATACTTATAAATATCTTTCTTCTCAAACAGCGTATTTCCAATCACCATCTCTCGCTCAACGCACATCCCTATCATTCGCTCCCCATTTTCATTTCTTCCAGGCACACCATGCATACCAACTACACCTTCATCTGCTACATTTCCCACTCTAGCATTCAGATCTCCCATCATTACCACATTCACATTCGCTCCAAAACTCTGCAGACACTCATCAACATCATTCCAGAAAGACTCCCTCTCTTCTTCATCCCTTTCACTGCCAAGCCCATATGCACTCACAAACACCCACAACTCACGTTCAAATTTCGCTTTCACCCACATCAGTCTCGATGACACCTCCTTCCATTCAATTACACACTGCTGTACTTCCGGACTCACTAACAAGGCCACACCTTCTCTTGCCCTTCCTCTATCAACACCTGACAATCTTCCATTCACACTTCCAAACATAGACTCACCCTTCCCTTTCATCTTCGTTTCACTCAAAGCTAACACATCCAACTTTCTTCTCACAAACATTCTTCCAATCTACTCCCTTTTAGCCTCAATTGTACTACATCCACGCACATTCATAGACATAGAAAATGAAATATTTAGTATTGCAAAGAATGCAAATATTTAGTAGAACGCTAATGGATCTCAACAAACTAGTTCGACAATTATTTTCACTGGCGGTATGAATAACGTTACTCCCCCCCCCCCCCGTCCGGCGCCTGCCCTGGCCTTCACTGTGCCAAGCTCCTCCCTTAAGCAGCTCTCCCACCGGCTCGACAAGTTGCAGGAAACCGGTCGCATGGAATTGTTGCGTGCCACAGTTGCACGGACCAAGGCCAAATAAGTACAGTATAATATATATTATTGTATTATATATAAGAGTACCGTATATGTTTATATCATAATATTATATATATTACCTTATAAAATTAATATAGTCATATTAATTTGGCCTTGGTCAGCGCGACCTCTGGCACACAATTTTCCGTGCCACCAGTTTCATGCAACTGGCTGAGCCGATGGGAGAGCCGCCTTATTCCTGAGATATTTTTCTCCCCACCAGCTCCGTCCCCAGCCATCTATGGAATGAACTCTGGCTCTGACGGAGGTTCACTATGGACGAAGAGAGTTGATGATCCGAACTTTCGTCGAGCATGTACAGTCGCCAAACTTTCCACCCGGGCCACCCCGCCACGAGAGGTGGGTAAGGGGTGCTGGCAACAGTGTAGGGTATCTGTTTGTTCGTGTGTACATGCTTGATGAAAGTTCGGATCATCACCTCTCGTTTTCCTTAGTGAACCTCAGTCAAAGTTCATCCCAGTAATCAGTCGACAATTTTTAGGCGATAGAATTTCAAAGGAGCTTCTTGAAAGTGTTGGATAATGCAAGTATTGAAAACAATAAGTAAACTAATTCAAAAGACCGCATCTTTACATATATTATATATTTAAAAACGTATTCTTTTTCATTTTTACATGATAAACCCATGGCTAAAAAATGTCTACTGCATATTGGGGGGGAGAAACCGTCGTGTGACCGGCCCTTATGGTTGAAAAGTAGATACCTGTGTCTGACTATTCGTTTTGCATTTAGCCAGTCCTGGGCCGATCTCGATTAAACCTATTGAAATACCATTCTTGATCCGAGACATGATTAGACAAGTTAGGTCATTAATCGTTACAGGATTACTCATTGGGAGGATATTAATTTAAACTAAGTAGGAGAGTTAGGAGCTGTAGATGTCGGAGGTTGAAACTCGTTCGTTGAGGCAGAATACTGCCTTGAGTCAGCTAGTCATGAGCCAACCTTTCGTTAACAATAGAAAACCTAAGCATCTCATCACTTAATCATTACGTGGATCTCTGTGCTTGCAGTGCAAACACGGCAATTGTTTTAATAGTTGATATATATTAAATATTTGAAACAGTACTGTGGGTGACGTGGTAGTTAACGCTTCCGCCAGGCGATCCGTGTGGCGTGGTTCCACCCCCGTCAGGAGAGATGGGTTCCTCCTATTAAACACCAAGCCCTTGTCTTATGACCTAGGTCTTGGTAGCAGCCAGTCAACAACCTACATCACATATCCTCGCACTCAGGACCTCGGTGACGGGGGCTAAAGCGAGGTTCGCGGGATTAAAAAAAAAAAAAAAAAAAAAAAGTGTTCCAGCCTGTAATGATAATTTCATGTTCGTTATGTTGCATTTACCAATCACATAAGTAATATCACAGGCAATGGTGATATAAATGTCCAAACAATTCATGATTCAATAAAATTGAACTTAAAATGACTGGAAGCTTTTGCATCCTGTGGTGAAGAGATGGTGTCTTCATCTTGCTATAATGTGAGATAATGTTGTTCGGTGAATAATCGATGAGCATGTAAATGTGTGACCGCACACATAAGCGGCAATTGCTCACAATCAGTTTTCCTTGCAATGTGTAATTCAGTCATACGTTAGACGAATGGACTATAAAGATGTGCTGTAATGATCATAGTCATATGAAAAATGGTACGGTAAATCATTATCATAGCTGATATAATAACCACATTCGGCAAAAGTATGCATAAATTCTCTGCCTGCTGAGGTGACAGTATTTTAATCTCCTACCTCTTCGTGGTGCACCACAGAACAAATGAAAACATCTGCCTGAAGTACTACCAACGAGGAAATAAGCAACCGTTAACAGTGTCTGAACATCATCCTAATGTTTATAGGTCAGTGTCATTCATGATGTGAATATGGCAGGCAATCTTACTTGTAACTGGTTGTAGATGTTAGGTAAATGCATTCATCTTCAACCTATACTGATAATGGTATCAAGTGATAACCCTATGAAATGGAATTACTGATATAATGAGAGAGTGTGAGAGAAAGGCTTGGAGTGATTCCAGTATTTAGTGCATTAACATGTTATTGTAACAATGTAAAAACAACATAGAAAATAACATGTTTAGTATTGTTAAAAATGTAAATATTTGGTAGATTGCCAATGGATCTCAAAAACTAGTTCGGCAGTTATTGTCACTGGCGGAATGAATAACGTAACCCCCTCCCCTCAACGTCCTGCACCTGCCCTGGACTTCACTATGCCAAGCTCCCCCCATTAAGCAGCTCTCCCACCGGCTCGACCAGTTGCAGGAAACCGGTCGCATGGAATTGTTGCATGTCACAGGTTGCACGGACCAAGGCCAAATATGTATAGTATAATATATATTATTGTATTATAAATAAAAGTTTATATTTATATAAGAATATTATTTATATTACTTTATTATAAAATTTATATAGTCATATATCTTTGGCCTTGGTCAGCGCGACCTGTGGCACACAATAATTTTCCATGCGACCAGTTTCATGCAACTGGCTGAGCCGATGGGAGACCCGCCTTACTCCTGAGACATTTTTCTCACCACCTAACTCCGTACCCAGCCATCTAAGGGATGAACTCTGACTCTGACAGAGGTTCACTATGGACGAAGAGAGTTGATGATCCGAACTTTCGTCGAGCATGTACACACGAACAAACATATACACTGTTGCCAGCACCCGTTACCCACCTCTCGCGGCTAGGTGGCCCAGGTGGAAAGTTTGGCGACTGTACAGCCGCGCACACAATTTCACAGTACAGTCAGCGTTGCAAATCCTGTGGGTGACCCGGGTTCAGAGTTTCACAGTATCGAACGTGCGGGAGAGGGAGG
This sequence comes from Coenobita brevimanus, assembly GCF_032717465.1. Classification (NCBI taxonomy): domain Eukaryota; kingdom Metazoa; phylum Arthropoda; class Malacostraca; order Decapoda; family Coenobitidae; genus Coenobita; species Coenobita brevimanus. Next base: position 43,558,494 of record NC_137053.1, on the reverse strand, counting down.
GAGTAGAGACCTGGCTGGCGTGTGAGGCGGGTAGAAGGCATACAGGGGAAGGGGAAATGGGGGAGGGGGAAGGGTGGAAAGACAAGAGGGATGAAAGGAGGTTAGTGAGTGAAGTAATACAAGGCAATGTTCTATTAATAGTATAATCAGAGAGAGAGAGAGAGAGAGAGAGAGAGAGAGAGAGAGAGAGAGAGAGAGAGAGAGAGAAAGAGAGAGAGAGAATAAACATATCAGTATATAGAAAAATCTCCATACGATCTATGACAGCACTTTACACTAATATACATAGCTTAATGTAACAGGTCGTTACCATACTATGAACAATTCGTGTTTTGTAGGGAACTGTCAAAGATCAGGTGATTCCGATGGTGCTGCCCTCGAGGGGGTCTGTCAGTTGCCGAGCGGGCGCGTGTGCTTGCATGTTTAGGTTCGTGTGTGTGTGTGTGTGTGTGTGTGTGTGTGTGTGTGTGTGTGTGTGTGTGTGTGTGCGAAATATAAGAAAAATGTATCATGATCCCGTTTACAGTCTCTAAATGTCCGCTTATGTCACTAGGTTTTGTTTGTTAGATACAGTGATTCATTTGGTAGGTTACTTATTTGGAATATGAAATGCTTGGTGCATTTATAGTTATTATTTATATCTGACTTATGACACCGTTCCGCCTACTCATGTTGGAATAGGTGCAGTGCACTGGGAAACAACGGCTAATATATATGAACACATTAGAATCATGATCGAATGCATAATTATAGGACATCATATTTGGGAGAATATGACAGGCTTAAATTTCACCTGATATGTGAAGGAGAATATAACATGCTAAAACTTTACCTGATACTGTATACTGTAATTGGGAGGATATCTTTCAACACTTGTTGCTCAGTATTTCCATGAATCTTTGACCTCTCCAGTTGCAACTATTAAGTATTTAGGATAGCAGTGGTTAGTTAGTAATGAAATTCCAGGAAATAAAAAGAACGGGGGGGAGAGGAGGATGGTGCCTCATCCTTATTACACAAACAGTGATTATGACTGCTATCACATACCCAGCAACACTGAAATATTTATGATTAACATTCACTAGTGTGCAAATGGAATGTTTCTGATAACCGTGATAATTAACCTTTGTAAGGAAACCGTAGGAAAACAAAAACTACTTAATACAAGAGTTTATTATATAGCCAGTCCAACCCCCACCCATTTCAATAAACGATGCGCAGTCTCTCTGGCACTGACGTAACAAAACGTCGCACCATCTCTGGTCGGCGTCTGTAGGTCTCCCACGATTCAGAGACGTTTGCCATGAGCTCCTGGTTGTTCCTCTCCTGTGCCATATCCCAAGTGTTTGCCATCTGTGCCCAAACGTGTTCAATTACATTCATATCAGCTCTTTTGGTGGGCACTTCCAGGAGATGAAAAGTGGTCCTGTTCGTCAAACCAGCGTCTAACTGTGCGAGCCGTGGACGGGACACCTGTCTTGTAAGAACAGTATGGGCCCAGGTGGAAACGGAAAATCCTTCTCACTAAGGGATGGCAAGAAGGACTCTTCAAGCATCTCGATGTATTTATCTGCTGTGAAGCGCCCCTCAATTTGGAACACGTCACCTGCACCATGCAGCGATATCCAGCCCCACACATTGCAGGTGACGTTGCCAGAGCGAGCTACCTCCATGATGGTTACGACGCTCGTATCGGCAAGCATTTTACGAGGTAGTGGATTATTGACGTATGTGCATTTTTCCTGTATATTACGCCTAATATTGTGCATAAACATTCTGTATTCATATATGTATTAGTCCATAAACATACATTAAAAGAAATTCCTTTTCGCCTGAGCAGCAATATAATGTTCATGGGTAAACCGGCAGGCCATCCATAATTACCACCTCGTCCACACTTCACGACCGTTTACCAGGCATGGAACACTTAATGCCGCTAGACCGAAGTTGAACCAACGCTGTCAATATTGACATATTAACTGAATATACGATATGAATATCTGTTACCTCCGTAAAGAAAACTAAGATTTTAGCATGCCACATGATTTGTTATACCTGGAGCTATTTCTCTTCAACTGAGGTATTTGAAATTGTATTTTTTTTTTCTTATGTAATTGTTTTTGCATACGGATTTGTTATCTAAATGTGATGAACTGTTAGGTATCAAGTAATACATATTTCATTACCTAATCCCCAGGGTGGTAATCATTTACAGAACATTAAGGGAATTAATGCACATGATTATGTTCATGTGCAAATTGGACAAACTGGTTAAGTTTAAATATTTCAATACATCGTAACTATTTATTGTTTATAAATCAGGTTAACGTAACATTCAGGTAAGTAAATATCATAAATAACTTACCCAGTTACAGTTGATACATAATTGTGAAAAACCTGCTGTTTACATCTCCATTACTTACTGCAACATAATTACCTGGCTGCAGGTCCTGGTGCATTGTAAAACGTCTCCAGACCCATTCACACTCTGTTTTATGACTGCACGACATCTCTGTCCCTGTATCATATAGCCACATTTATAGTCCTCCACCAAAGTCCTCCACAAGCAATTAGGCTGCAGCTTATTAACTAACAATTAATAAATATACCTTGTGTTATTTACTCTCCAGCAATGGCCTTGGCCATGAGAAGAAGAGGAGAATACTTTCTCATTTGTGAATACTGCATGTCCCCAGAACTCAAGGTCTCGCTCAACATGGAGTTGTGCAAATTCCAGCTTCCCGGCTCTGTGAGCATTAGTTAGTTTCTCCTTCTGTGCAGGAATTCCGTTTTGTATACCCCCTCTCGTGCAGCCTGCGCCTTACAGTCATAGCGCTGACATGCAACTGCAGGTTCTGTGCGATAGTCGCGGCGTTAGTGTGAGGGGTCTGCTTCAGCTGCTCCCACAGTCATGCCATCCGGTTCCGCGTTTGTCCTCCGACGCGCTCCTGTTCTCGCCGTTAACAGACCAGTACAGTGGGTCTCATTTCATTCATTAAAGTGCTAAAACAATCGTAAAAGAATGGGTAAAAGTAAACCTGCTACGAAATTAACGCATAATCAAACATTACTTCCATCTACACTTTATTCAAATACAATACACGACCGACAGACAATGATTAAACAATTGGCACTCGTTGGACATAGAAATAATTGGAGACAATTACTAAGTAGGTGTTCGAGAATTGCGAGTATTTGGAAAGACGACTTAATAGCGTCATGAGGGAGTAGTTTGTCGACATCACCTCAACGCACTGGGTTGAGGCTGGTGAGTGTAAATAAGATGTGAGAAGACAGAAGAATGTTTAATCCAAAAGATTTATGACCTACACAAATTATCCTGACTAAACGATGGTTTGCTTCTACAAAACAACGCTTTTTGTACTGCTCCTTCCTACAGCCAAGTCTGTTAATCAGAACACGTCTCACTGTAATCTTACACCTCTACCTACTCTAACAACATGTAACCGCGCTATCTGCCTTCATCCTATATCCTCTTATCTTAATACACCATACTATATCACCCATATCACTCTCTCCTCTCCATCCTCAATATCAACCCCCCCTCCCGTCTACTAACTCTGCCACCTGCCCCACCAATTTTACCTCGATATTCACACTAGTATAACCAAGTCCTTCAATATATTTAACATACTTGGCAGCGCTACCCACCGCTCCCATCCTCTATACAACCCCCATCCTCTTCCATCAATCTGCTATACTTGCCCGGCTTCCCATTCACCAGCTTCAACCCAGTGCGTTGAGGTGATGTCGACAAACTACTCCCTCATTACGCTATTAAGTCGTCTTTCTAAATACTCACAATTCTCGAACAC